>NW_024531043.1:3288970-3408277 GCF_017590135.1 Pyrgilauda ruficollis
GCCGGGCCGCAGCCCCTCGGCGCGGCGGCGGGCGGGAGTCGTGGGACCATCGCCCCCGGCAGCGCGGACGGCGAGGCTGGCGGCGTCCCGGGGGCGACGGTGGGGGAGGCCTGACGCCCGAGGCTTCCTCAGCTCCCAGCGAAGGAGCTCAGTGCCTCCGAGAGCAGACCCGGGATGGTGAGCACCCCTGCCCGGCGAGGTGACCCACCTGCCCACACGTGTGCCCCTCGGACAGTTCCTTTGCACCACAACCAGGACACAGCACGGTTTGGGGGTCGTGGCCCACCTGAGTGCACCACCTGTGTGCTCAGCCTACCGACACGGGGCCGCGGTGTACACTGCCCCATAAGTCGGCACCTATAGGTCTGATCACTATAACGGAAAGGATTCAAAGTCTTGATCCAGATTTCACAAAGTTCAGGAGAGGAGGCTGGGCCGCTGTGTCCCTGACATAGCTCACAGGAGAAGTTTTAAAGCAGCTTTTGAAATGGACATAAAAGCTTTGCTAGGGGACATCATGCAAGAATATAAAAATGAAGGAGTTTGTACCTAAAAAGCCGATTACTTAACATCTTTGTAATCAAACACGGGTAATTAAGTGGCAACAGGTGGTTCAATAATGATGTTCTGTTTAAAAACAGAAAGAGATAATGGCATCAAATCAGACATGTTTCCAATGGGGAAAGGTCCCAGTTGCTTCTTGCTCATCCTCAGACAGTGATTGTGCCTCACTGCCAGACTTGGATACCTCAGCAGTTTATCTATCCAGAAAGATGAAGGTGTGATTATCGCATAATAAGCTTACTCATGCTCACTCTGCTCTTGCTGGCACATGCACAGCAGTTACTATGTGATGACAGTCTTCTCTGCAACAATACAAGTGCAACTTCTTTGCAGCCTGGGGTCCCACTGCAGCCTGTGCTGCTGTGCCCCCATCACTACAGATATATGCCTGGTCAAGGCAAAGCTGCTATGGAAAGAGGAAGATGCTGCAGCCCTGGCTCAGCGTTGCTTCATCTCGTCAGCTGTGCTATCAGCACCAGGTGCTCAGCATCCATGTGCAATTCCTGCCCAAGGTGCCCTCCATCCATCCTATGGATGGCAGAGAGCAGAAGAGGCTGGCCCCTCTGCCCCTTTCCTGCTTAAGACACTTGGCAGCAGCCGTTGTGGTGGCTAAATGGGCTGTTGAAGGGGTTCGTGGCAGGAATGTTTGTCAAGCACCAACTTTCCACTCAAACCTGCAGCATCATTTCAGCTCCTAATTATAGCCAAGGTACCTTTTGGGGTTTTGTTGTGGGCTGGTTTTTATTTCAGAAGAGGCCGCTCCTGTTTGTTTTCAGCAATGCAGAATCACTACTCATGGCTGGATGAGCATGACTCCTGGCTTTCCCTACTGCACCTGCATTGCTGGAGCTATGGCTGCTACAGGGGTCCTTCTGCCAGAAATCTCAGAGGTAGCAGGAGGCTGAAAGGAATATTTCTGAATAGCTCCATGTCTTGAGGAGTTAATTCCTTCAGGATGTAACACTGCTTCTAGAGAAGCTGCTGTTTCTGAAGTTACAGCTGGTGCTGATGAGGCATTGTTGTGAGGAAGTCCCACAAATGAGATTCCTCTCTAGTTTGACTAACACTGCCCTCACCCTCCTTGGGGTCTTTTGAGCTATTACTGAGAACTGTAGTGCCATTTCTGTCTACAGGTGGGTTGTAGCTCCTTGCCTCAATCAACTGAGCATTGCAGAATTTGGAGCATATGTCTCATTAGGAAGACGGACTCACTAGTGCAGGTGTGATTCATCACTTTGGAGAGCACGTCAGGGGATCAGGGCATGAAACGGCCTGACTAACAGAGGCAATAACAATGCAGACAGGGGCCATGTTACAGAAGTGAGTAACAAAACAGCAGCAGCAGCTGAAAAAACTGTAATGGGACAGAGTGAGAGCACAGAAGCAGAAACCTGGCTGTCCACAACACCTGTATCTGGGTTTCAGCTGGGAACAAACCATAGCTGTTGAGAGAATCTGGAGTACATCCTCCCACAAATTCCTTTTGGAGGTTCTTCATGTATCTCTTTTTCTAGACAAATTAATCTTGGGATCCCAGTGGCTGCATAGCATCCACTGCATACTAAAGAGCTAGTTATTCTGGAGCCAAATGCCAAGGAACAACAGTGCCCCACTGCAGAGAGAAGCACATTAATTCCAGCACAGCTGAGCAGTGAGATGTGCAGGGACATCTCTCCAGAGAGAGCGTGGCTCCTCTTCCATCTGGCAGCACAAAAGAGGACAGGCCTGAATCCTCAAGACATGAAGATTATATTATGTAACATGCACGCTCGCTGCTTCCCGAGACAGAGCTAAGTTAAACTATCCGTGTGATTCAGTCCAAGGCCAAGCCAGAGAGGAGCTGTGCTTCCCTCCCGAACCAGGGGGATTCTGGAGCAAGTGAGTAGCCTGAGGCTGGCGGGGGAAGGTAGATCCAATTCCGGCGTGCAATGACAAACAGCACTGCCTGCAAGTGTAAAATCGTGGCTTTCTGTAAGACTGCTTATCAAAAAGCAAGCCCATGAGCAAATGCATGAGCATTTTGGGGGAAGGGTTTGGTCAATTCTTTTTGGCTTCACTTGTGCATAGAGAAGATTTTTGACAAAAATGGGAATACTGTTAAAACAAACAAGGGCTGCATTGCCTGCCCTGAATTCCATTTCAGTTAAAGGCCTAGAAAAGGAGTTTAAGAGTAAAATGTGTGACCACTGCTCATTAAAAAAAGTCTCCAGCAAGCTGTTGATGGGAAGGCACAAAATGCCTGTGATGTTTTTTTAGTCTTTATTATTTCTCCCACCTGCATTTCCAAGAACATAATCATCTAGGGTAAGTATGATATCATACAAACAATTTGCTAAAGCAAACTAAAGTCTAAGTCAGCCTGGACTGAGAATCAGGATACTAATCAGGAATCTGTCCTGTAACAGAAGATGAACTGCCTAGCCCCCATTTAAGGCCTTTCCCTTTCCCCTCCATTGCTTTCAGAAGATTTTAGAAACACATCATATTTCAATAGTCATATAGATGCCAAGTGTTGGTCTTCAGGCATATTGTATTTAGACAGGCATGTGTCTCCTCCAGAGGAAGCAAAAGCACTGACAGCTGGAGATTCTGTTTGCTTGAAGACTTGGTTTTGCTCTTCAAGTTTTTCTCCACAGGAGAGGAATAATCCTGACAGTATTACAAAGGCATTATTGTTCCTGCTGTAATCCCTGTGCTCAAATCCATTCTTCAGGTTACTTGCATCCTGATTGGAAAGAGAGAACTTCCCTTTGTATTTGTCAGGACAGTGGCAGATAGATTGGATGTCACTGTTTTCTATGGTCAAATAGCATTGAAGGTGGAAAGGCTGCAGTGTGATCCTGTAATAAGCCTAAAGGAATGGGAAAGAAGGATGAAGGGCAATCGAACAAAAATAACAGTCCATAAGAGAAATGGATGAATGACAGGAAAAACACAATTGTAGAAAAGCCAGTAGACAGAGAGATAAGGGGCAGAAGAAGTGTGTAGGGACAAAGGTGAAGCTCCCTATACATTATAATGTAAATATACAAGACTGGCCAGAGGGCCAGGTTGTGCCCACAAAGCTTTCAGTGGGAAAAACAGGTAAGTGCAATCATGAGTGTGGAACAGGGGAATTGTTTCCAAAGAGAAGCAACAAACCTTTTCACTGTGATGCTTTGTGTGGGCACAGATCTGGGCTTACCTCTACAGCTTCATGTTGTTGGCACATGAGAAGCCAGTCAGAGGAGACCACATTTCACACAGAGATGATGCCCCAACCCTTTCTTAGCTTGTAAAAACAAATAACATGAAAGAAGATGTAACAGAAATTCTGCTTTTCAATGGAACAGATACAACAGGGCTCTCTGAGCTGTCACGTGTGGCCTAACTCTAGCCAGATTCCTATGAAGGGATCCAGCCTTCCCTACTCCAGGAATGTAACAAGAGTAAATAATTTTCCTGGAATTACTCCTCACCCTACCTCCTTCCTACACACCCTTTTTGAGTCTCAGTTCAATCAGCTAGGAATGCAATTAATTAAGCTGATACAGCTGGCTCAGCTTTGCAGTTGTAGAGCCCACGGCTGGCAAATGTCATCTCTTTCATATCAGACATCTCTGTTGCCAAACTACACTCAACTTCACAGTCACATCTCTGTAGAAAGCACTGCTGTGCACGTGGAGTTGAACCACAAGGCAGGCAGGAAGCACATTCCAGGAGAAAAAAACCCCAAATCTACAAAAATCACTGAAGTAAAACTGATGTGGTTTTAACTGTGGCAGTGGTCTCTCTCTCCATTTGACACAGTATGGAGGCATAAATGGATAATGTGACAAATAGTAAATAACAAAGGGATGCTCAATTGGTCAGCTTGTCTTTGGTTTACACTGAGAGCAACCATTAACTTAGGAGGGAGAAAATTAAATCACTTCATAATTTTCCACTTTTCAGAAGACCTGAGCAAAGGTCTTTGGTAAGAGCAAAGCTTTTCACAAGCTCATGCAGATGTTTTACAGGCACAATGAACTACATATGTGATGGACTCATCTCTTTCTGAAATGTGATCTGGACTTCAGGATTATGGCTGCTTTTCAGAGAGACAGGTGGACTCTTCAGCTGCATTTAAAAGGATTCCTGATTATCAGGTAAAAAGCCTGGTTTTTTTTGTTGTGGTTTTTTTTTTTTTTTTTTTTTCCCCAACTCGGACCATTTAATCTTTGTCAGTTAAAAAAAATAAAAGAAAAAGAAAAAATTATTTATCAACTGCCTAAAGAATTAGTTCAGGGAGTGGAAAGAGAGCAGCACTGAAGGGCAGATACTTGCACTTTGGGTTGGAAGTAGTTTAGGGACAAAGCTGAATAAATTACTATTGCTTGCTCATTGTCTAGCAGCCAGATCTCAGGCCAGTCTCCTGGCAAAGGAGACCTCTTGTATTTATTTTGGGAGAGGGATATTTTCCAGTGGGAAGAGTACTAAGGTGTATCAAGATTATCATACATCGGCCCTCATATTTTATTCTGCCACTTTTGATGCACCTGGGAAATCAGAATAAAAGTAGGCACTGCTTTCATCCTTTGACTCTTTCAACACCAACAACTAAAATATGAGCTGAACAACTAAATGTGTCATGGAACAACTCCATTATACAATGTAAACTCAGTTATACAACAAACAGACAAGAGTATGAAATAACTACAGTGAGTTGAAATTCATTTGGGATCAACTGGAGTGAATCATTCATTATCTCCAGGGCAGCTGTTCTCTCTCCATAGAGCTGCTCTCTCTCAAATTTTTTATTTAATGAACATTAATACTGGTACATAACCAGCACAGTTATAAGTAGAATATAGCTCCAGGGAGAGACAGGGTTTGGCACATCTGGTTTATAACCAGAAAGAAAAGCTCTTACAAAGGAAGCTGAGTTACAAAATGTGGTCAGGTTTGTTAGCAGCCAGCAGCGCCTTTCAGATGACACATAGCCCTAGGATGCCAGTGAGGAAGGACACCTTGTTTGAGCATCAGCTGAAACAGCTCCTGTGCACACATGCCTACCTCCCTGCTGAGCCAGCAGGCTCGTGGAGGGAGAGGGACAAGATGCTGCTACCAGTGTCACTGGCACAGGAAACTAGACAAAGGCACTGAGAATTCCTTATCTTTAAGGATCTAATTTTTTTTTCAATCATTAAATAGAAGACCCGATGACGTGAATAAAATTACAGCTTAGGTAGTATCACCCTGCCTAAATTACCTTTCAGTTTCAGATAAAGTATTTTGTCAACTGTACAAGTAAGTTTGTTGCAAAATGCTTTGTATTCCTCATTTCAGAGGGCTGCTATGTTTTGGTAGTGGATCTAACATCTCATCAGTACAATTATCAAGTCGTATTGAATAATGTAGGATTTTAGTAATTTCCAACAATTCTTTTAAACATCTAGAGAAGCATTTCTATTACTCTTAATAATTATTAAATGATCGAATTAACTCATACAGAATAAGTAGTTTTATCTGTGCAGTGGCAAAAATCAGCTTTGCAGTTTTCAGGCAGTCAACATACACCAGTGCAGGGAACTGCTGTCCAAAGACAAGTTCATGACCACCCTTACTGCCCATAATTTTGCTTGAATCACAAATGATAAATTCTGGTACTTCCCCCCAGTGAAGAGTTCCTACAGGGATTTCAGCTTTACTGCACTATGGCTTAGTTCCTTTCCATGTGAAGAACAGGAAGTAACATCTGCTTTCCAAAGGGATTCTCAGGCTTTTGGATTTAAGATCCTCTGTTCAGATGCAAAGGCGAAAGTGTTGCAGGCTTCTAAAAATCTTTCAACACAGCATGTACAGAAGCTGGAGGAAACACAAATCTGCCTTTGGGACTTCTAAATGCAAACTGTGGATATGTGCTGTTATGTCCTTTGTCTTTTTAGGAGGATTTTAAGAAGATGTCAATGTTTGCTTTGTCTGAAGCTCAAGTTCACATCTCTCTTTTACCTGCTTTATTAATAACATCAAACTGTTTTAAAACTGTTTCCTGCATTAGTTTACTGGAAGGGTTCTCACTTCAGGCTATCTTTACACTTTGAGCTTTCTTCAATCTGAACAATATATGTCTGAGCTGAATCAATCATCTGAAAACCATCTCCTTAAGTAAACATGAAGGGTTCATATTGTAAATATGCCAGTTTTAGTGTGAAGGCTCACTCCTAGTCTTTACTAAAATAAATAAACATTGGGAAGAGCTGGCAATTTCCTAAAATAGCTGAATCACTGTAAGAGTAAAATGAATGATCATTTACAATGAATTAATATATTAAAAACTGTAATTCAAAAATGTGTTATTGATTAGCAAAAAGGTCTCTCTTTTATTACTTTTCAGTGACTTTCTGGGATCTCCACTGTCAGGAAGGAAGCATTTCCCAGTTTCCAGGTACCCTTGCCTGTTTACCCAGCTGAGGAAAACCTAAGGCATAGTAGGATCTTATCATCACTGGCACTTTATGAAATATCTTAATTACCTCAATTGCCTATAGCTTCTTTCACTTTCCAGATGATTTAAAGCTGCAAACAAGGCTCCCAGAAGACTTTATAAAGACTCTGCTCACGACACCACTTAAATATGTACATGACAGCAAGTCATACTCTTTCTAATAATATCAAATATTTAAAAATATACATTATCTGAGCTTAGACAGTTGAAACGTATTGTTAATGGGTTTGTGCATTAAAGGTGTGAGGACTAATGACAGACGAGGCAGATCAAACAGAGGTTTTTCCTGACACTCCAGCTCTGAAGAACTCAAACGTGGATAAGACTGTTATGTAAGACAGGCTTTTGGATATCACTGAAGTGCTTTACAATTAAGATTGAATATTAATAAAAGACTTAAACTGAAAACCTCCAGCTATTAGAAGGATTAGGACTTTGCCGTGGGCTAGGGGAATACATACAATGTCAAAGCCATTTTCTTGGTTGTGATCAAAGGCAGAAAAGGCTATGGCAGAAACAACATCTTAGAAGAAGGGGAATAGAGCTGCAGCATCAGATAACAATACTGATGGTTAATAATAACAGCAGCAGCAGCAGCTACTTACGCAGAAGAAAAAAGACAAAACTTAGGAGTGGAGCCTAGAGACTTGCTCAGCAATGTGCCCTCTGACAGATGGTAACTGCTCATTTACACCCCTGAGGCTGTACTGGCTGTCCAGGGAAGAGCATGTGAGAACCGAATTCCCACTCGGTACTTTTGTCACTCAGTGCAATGTCAGCTCCTCACCCAGAGCAGCAGCCAAGAGAATGAACATGGATGTTTACGGGGCTCAATGCTACATAAACAAACTGAGGTTTATTAGACTTATTTTCTGGAGATTGATAATATTTTCCAAAAGCAATATCTCAAGCAAGTGCCCTAAAGGGTATTTATTTTGAGAGCCTGTGCCATTTCCCCGTGAATCTCATGGGAACAATTGCTCTGATAGTTTCATTGTGTTCTACTGAAATATCAGGTGTAATACACTGTAATCAGGCAAATAGTATTGGCTGCATTTTGAATATATTTCTTACTTTCAGGGGGTGTTCTCCTCTTGAAAGAACCTGAAGACTGACCCCCTCTGCCAGTGTGTCATTCCCACACCATGACTTCTGCAGGGACTGCCTGTAGCATGTCCTCTCCCAAGGCATAGCCTTGGCCACTGTGACTGTAAATGGTTCCATTGCCCAGGCTCAGGAGCAGGGACATGGCAAAAGCCTTCATTGGGTTAAGCAGAGACAGCTGGAAATGCGTCACTAATAAGGAATAACTTTGAAAGCAGTTTGGGTGCAGAGGGATTAAGGAATGCCATATGGTATCAGGAATAAAAAGATGCCAAGCAGTGTAACTTCAACAGAAAAGAAGAAGCTACCGAGATGTTCAGAAGAGCTGAAAGTCTGGAAATACAGAAGGCAACTGGGAAAACATAAATTGCATGTGTATGTGCTATGAATCCATGTTTACTTAAAAGCCATGTATGCCAGTAAAAAGGAAGACAATCAGAAGCTTTATTATTCTTAATACTCAATTTTTATGCATTTGAAATGTTTAAGAGGTTCCAGTCAATTCTGGCAGTGACTCCTTACAAATCCATATACATGATGAGATAGTGCACTTCATGTAAAAATGAAATGTTAAGATTTATTTTCTTTAGGCAAATTAAAAAAAAAAAAAAAAAAAAAGTGAAGCTGAAGAAATGCATGTGCCTGGTTGATTCTTACATTTTCAAAGATTACTAAGGGGTGTCTCTCCCAAGAATTTTTCAGAAAATCCAAATTAAGGTCTGTCCTCTTCATAGGGAATTTATTCACCCTCAAAATTTTCAAAACTGATAGAAGGTCAAAGAATCAGCCTCTGGCAGTCGTCCAGTCCAGAACTGAGTGCAAGTCAGATCTGAACTCTGTGAAAACACAAAATATGCCATACAAGAGATCTGAGAGATGTAAGTTCAAAGATCAAATAATGGAGAACCAGACATGGTCTATGATAACCAGGATGAACTGAGACTATATTTGGCATGCACAAGAAGAAGCCAGAAATGTCATGGATCAGCTTTGCACATCTTGCCAGCAGCAGCAGAGCTTGCACAACACGGACAAGACCTCTGCAGTGCCACCTCCAGTGAAATGTTCATAGGAAAAAGCTCAGTGTTGCAGTGGGAAAATAATATGCTATCAGCTTTAAAGGAAATAAAACATGTATTACATTGGGCAGTGGCACACGAGTACCATGCTAGATGCAGACTTACATGCAATTAACAAATACAGCAAGGAATATCCAGGTAAAATTCAGAGATTACACTGATAAACCTGCCACTATTAAAGAGTTATTGAGACTAGATATATGAGTAAATAGAAGACTGAAAAACATTTGAGGGTAGTGCAAGAGTATTGTTTAGTGTGCTAGAGGCACAGCAAGCCCTAGACTTGAGCCAATGGCAGCACAGGTAGGAAAGTTGGTACAACATGGAATGCAAAGAAAAGCTTGACACTGATTTTCCAGCTGAAAGACTCTAGTCATATCTCTCAGACTTTCCAATGATGGAAAGGTTTATTGGTCTCAGTCACTAACTAAGTAAAAAAGACAAGTGACAGAGAAAACCCAACATGCTGCTTTCTCAGTGGTACTGACGCTGTATTCTGTCACTGTGGATAACTTCCAGTCTCCATTATCCTCACTTCAACAATGTGGTGGAAATAAGTATTAAAATAAATTATAATTTATTGGCAAATCCTGTTGATAAAACTGTTGCAGTCAGATGCTAATACATATCTAATATCAGATAATTTGATGTGAAGCAAGTAAATCCAAATTACTCACAATGAATTCAAATTCTAATTGATCCTTAGAAAACTGTCAATTAGATTTATTTCTTTTTTGCAATCTAAAGATTGCCAGTACCCTTGCTGTAACAATTAGCTGAAGCATTCAGGCCAGTAGTATCTATTGGTTCATAAATTAGTGTGCTCTCCATCTAACAGACTTTGCATCATTTTATTAATGAAGTTCCAACGTTCATTACCACTTCAATAAATTATGCCTGGCTTGAAATCTTGAGGATTATCGACAAAGTTGAAATAAAAATACAATTACAGGCAAGACTATATTAACTAGATAAATAATTCTTGAAATACTATTACTGTATTTACAACTAAAACTTGAACACATACTCTGTGTATAATTTTGAGTATTTATAATACGAAATAATCATCTCTGATGCAACATCTTAGAAAACTACACTAATAAAACAGGGCTTCTCACCTGTAGACAATGTATTTAACAAAATTAAAAATGAGAACACATACTGAAAAAAACTGAAGTTAGAAGAGGAACTGGGGGTTTGAAATAATATAAAGAGATAGATAAAAAGGAACAAAGTCACAAGTTACATCTTGTAGTACCCAGATCCACCAGCTTTACAAACATGACACAATAGGAATCATAACTTATGGTGATCAGTAACTCTAAACAAATACAGGAGGCTGTGAACAGAGGAGGGTAGCCCTAGAAGATAGGCATATGCTGTAGAGAAACACAGAATACATTTCCAACTCCAGGAACAAGATTTTTGCCTTGACTGACAATGTGACAGCTTGGGAGCAGTTATAATAAGTTGAAACAACTTAATCTAGATATGGTATCACCAAGTGGGCTTAGCACATCCTAACAACAGTAGTTTTATACATTGGCAGACATCATCAACTTTATGCCACACTCTAAATTCTTCAGAGAATAATGAGGATATTTAGCTTTTATTAGTTATAAATCCCTATTAGAGATGTGCATCATAGAGTGATTGTTTTATAAATTTTGATGACAATGATCTGGTTTGAATAGAAGGGTGAGATACTGAGCATTTAAATAGTTTAGCCTCCCAGACACAGGAACTCTGTGGAAGAAGCCCAGCAGAAACACATGGTCATTGAGCAGCTGAAATTCTGACTGATTACTGAACGTTATGCAAGCAGAGCCCCTGCACAGCTCCCTGCAGTGATTTCTGCTGGCAAGAGAGCCTCGAAATTAATTAAAAATTAATAAAATTAAATAAAATTAATATTAATTAAATAAAATGAAGAAAAATTTAAAAGTCATAAAAAGCAACACTTGTCCACTACAATGGCAGTAGGGTGAATTGTACACATGTTCAAACAAGATGTCAATGCTAAACACTACTGATTACCCAGATAACGCTTCAGTCACTAACCCCATCCCTCAGCCTGTGGTGTTGTCTCACTCCCAGTGAGAGCGGGGGAGGATGAAAGTTTTCCCACAGCTATTCCCCCCAGTCCAGTGCTACTCCTGGAAGCACAGTATGGTCATATTATCTGAATCCCCACTTGCTGCAGAAACGCTGATCTGGAACATTGCATCCTGTACCCCTTGGAACAGCAAATGTTTTACAGGTCCTCCTGTGACCCAAGAGCCAGGAGGACAGCATGGGAGGAATCGTCAGCAAGAAAGCCCTTAATGAAGAAATGAAATAGGTCTCCCTTGGAGAGGAGGCTTACTGGAGTGTAACGAAAACAAGCCCCATCCCTCCTCCCCTGTGCGCACATACACACACCCTAGAGGCTTTTGCAAAGCCACAGGAACGGAAATAATTTTGTTTGAATCCATCAAGCATTAAAATCCGTTCGCTGAGGGATTGAAGTGAAAAATGAGCCGGAGACAGGAATTAGAAGCTCACCGCCTGGGCTGTCAAAAGGGATTTTCCCCAGATAGAAAACAAGCAATTGGAAATGCGGGGAAGTAAATCCTTTCAGGCTCTGACATGTATGAACACTCTTGGTTTCCTCTCCCAGCCCTCTTGGTTCTGGGTTGATGAAATCAAACCTGGACACATTTCCTTGTGCACTCTCTGGTCAAATTGACCATCCTTGGGACCCCCTTCCAGGGGTTTGCTCAAGAATGTTGCAAGCCTCAGGCCAAGTGGAGCAATAAGACACCCAGGGGAGCCAGCTGCACTTTCATACTCATGTACTCATGGCTACCCAAAGTGCCAAAGGGAAGACAGGGCAGCTGCTAAAAGGGTAAACCAACGGCTCTAAGACCCATTTTATCTACCGTGTAAAATTTGCTGAAGACAAGGAGGAAAGTTGACATTCTAATTATAATCACTTACGAGTTACAAGCACCTTAGTTTACCCCTCAAAAAAAACCTCAAAAACCACTGCACCTCATGTCACTGAAATATGGTCTCTTTTTCTCAAGACTGATACAAATATCTCTCCACCAGTTACATTTTCTTGATGTTTCAGAGGTTTATTTGCAATCATAAAAGCCAAATGTCTCCTTTTCTCAAAACGAAACAGATATTCCAGAAAATAATGTGGCAGCTAGGAAGAGTTTGGACCACTGTGCAGAGGCAATCTCCAGTCCAGGTCATGAGGTGCATGTCACATTCACATATTTCTGCATTCTTATAGCTGGACTTTGAGAAATAATTATCATTGCAGCACTCTTTGGTTTATGCAAGGTAGACTTCCCCTTTCGCTCGTTGCCAAAGCTGAAGGCAGCAACTATTTATAGCAAAGCTTCTGTATGAAGATAATCAACACAACCCACTGCAAAAAGGCTACTATAGCATTGGGTCCATAGCACAGGGATGTTGGGCAGACAAAAGAGAGACCACCAAGGAAACCCATATGGCTCTACCAAATGGCCTTAACACAGAGTGTTTACACTGATCAAACTGTGCAACAGCTGCACACTGCTGAGCCAATTGTCTACTGAATGAAGAACAGAGAGGAAGAAAGAAATAAAGAGGAATAAAAAGAGAAGATGAAGGGCCAGATATGTAGGATTTAAGCAATGGGAAGAACCAACAGACTGGAGATAAAGAGCCATCTAACCCCAGCCCAGTTCCAGACACGCATGCAAATTGGTTTAAGAATAGGACAGAGGTAGAAAAAGAACAAGGTAGGCATTTATACAACAGGATCCCTGGTGCTTTGTGGCTTTGAATTCAAAAGCCATTTAAGAGAACAGACAACTCAAAGAGGTTTAATTTGACATAAAATTTTTATGTGTGGTAATATGCTGCAAGATAAAGTCCACAGTTACCTAGATACAAAGACATAGTGTTTGTAGCAAATATTTTCTTTAACACATGCTGTCCTCTGCTGTTGTGTAAAATGCTTTCCTATTGTAGTGTGACTGATAATAACACTACTACTCAGGTGGTGTTTCATCACTATAGATCCCACTGTGCTTAACCCAGGAGGTATCATTATCTCTGTTTCACATGTGGAGTCGTGGAAGCACCTAAAGATGAAGTGGGTCCATAGCAAGATCAGGAAACCAACTTCAGTTTTATAGCATTAGCTTGTATAGAAGAGAAGCCTCAGGAGGTTTAAATGAGATTTGCTGGCAGCATAAAGCCTGTTTGAAAACACCCATGACCAGAGTTCATCTTAATGGTGAGCCAGGGAGAAACATGGACAAAGAAGAGATAGAGGTGATAATGCTATGGCCATGAGTCAGAAAGAATCAGCAAGTGTCAGCTTCGAAGCTGCAGTAGAAAAAAGCTGCAGTAGAGTTTGTGTTTTGTTCACACTGATGATATTCACAGCTGTCTCCCTGCTCTTTGAGAAGCTGATGAGTTTTCACCAGAATCTTGCAACAGGACCACAGCACCCAGACAGCCAAGCAAAAGACTTGGAAAAGATGCTGGCTGAAGTCAGCTAGTGGCTGTGTGGCTCTAGGGACAATATTGGGGTGAGAGTTGATCTGTATCTGAAAAGTTTTATGTGCCATCCACATTCTTGTCCCCTTCCTGCTGAAGATGCTGCTGCACTGAACCTGAAAGGTCTGGTTATAAATAACTTTTCCCTGCAGCTCCTCAATGAGCCACTGAGGCGGAATGAGTCATCTCTGCCAGCTCCGTGGCCCCCCCAAAATGACTGCGTCAGGTTGGGAGCGTGGCTGCCAAACACAGTGGCACACACTGTTCTCTCTCAAAGGGCAGTGGCCTTGGGGGACAGGGACACTAAACAATCCAGATCTACTCATTACTCATAAGCACCCAAAAGCCAGTCACTTTGTGAATAGTATAACATCCATCAAGAGGGCTTAGAAATGTTCACTGGCACTTCAACCCCCTTTGTCCACATCATTATCCACATCACTCTGGTTTTCAACTGGAGATTCTAACCCATTAATTGGTTTGTTATGGAAATAATTGAGCGGACCTCTGAGTGTGAACCTCTCATTCTGCTTACAAAGAACTTTTTTCTGACCAAGATTTGGTGACATTGCTCAGCAATTGGGCTCAGCAACAAGCAAGTGAGCTGACAAACCCTCACCTCTAGGTGAGGTGTGCTACTAGGTGCATCTCAGTATTCCCTATGATAAAATAACACGAGAATTTTAACAAGAAAAGTCAGATTTGCTTATTCCATTGTGAGAGAAATTAACCCAGCTGACAGACAGCTGTATCTCTTTTAGTTCTGTTGCAGGAAAACAGAGTGTGATTGGTGTGATTTCCTGACCTTGCATACAACACCAGGTGCCCAGAGTAAAGAAGTTCTAATGATTATTTGTTGTTCATGTTGACTTAATGCAGAGACAAATGAAGCTCTCCTGAAACACATCCTTTCTCAAACCTAAGACAATAAAGATAGATGTTTCATGAATTTTAGGATAAACACCTATGTAAGTAAGTAAAGCACAATCCTAGCCAAGAAAATCACACTAATTTACTGTGCTTATCAGGGACTGAAGGGGTTGGGCATGAATACTTAACAGTGGGGGAAATACTGGGTATTAAACAAATACTGGGTTAAAAGGAAGGAAAAGTATATCAGGGAAAGAACACAAACAGGGTACTGAAGCCAGTATTAACGTCCTTAGGAAAAAAAAACAAAAAAAAACCAAAAACAGAACCACCAGAAAGCAAGATTTGGAGACAGAACATGAGGAAATCTGATACATTTTGTTCACGTGGAGAGTTTAAGACAATGTGATCAAAATGATTCTTGTATGCTTTCAATAAACTAAGTTTAATGGCTGTATCCTGTTGCTCACTCAAGCATTGTGTGAGAAAGCAAGCTCTGAACAACAGCACACACAATCAACATAATTGAACAGTTCAGTTAAAGTCAAACCTTTGCAAGCAGAATCTTGAAAAATAAAATTCACAAATAGCTGTTATTTGAACTGAAAACAAGTAAGGGTGATGAAAATCCACACAAACAGAATACACAGAGCAATGTGTTTCAGTTCTCTCCATTTGCCAGCGTTCAGTGGTCCTGTCAAGAGCAATATTCCCCAGCCCTGTGGCCCCTGCCAGTGGTGCCCAGCACTGCACTGTGTGTCTGCTTTCAGGTCATGCTGTGATGCAAACAATGACAGAGCTTGGCAGACTTTTTGCTACCAGCTGAGTTACACGGTGTTGTCTGAACAGAGGCAGAGGATGATGCAGCTTTACATGAGCTGCCTCTTCATTTTCCCTCCAGTTTATAATTCATCATCAAAGAAACAAGGTACATTCCATTAAAAGTTAATGACTTTGTCCTGATAGAGTTTTAAAACTGACCTACTCTGGAATTTTATCGGTTCTTCATGTGCAGCTCCATCATTTTTATACTCATGTCAGGGAATATTTTATCTTCCATGATTTTTTCCTAAACAGAAGTGATTTACTCCACAGAAGAATCTAAACCTTGAAAAGTTTCTAGTCCTGCCTTCTACTGCCTTCTTAGCACTTAAAAATTATTTACTGGTACCTGGCTCTCATAAAAGGACAATTCTCCTTTCTTCTACTACCTCTAACCTGTCTTTCCTTTCCTCATTATTACCTTTTCCATGTCTCCTAACAAGGATAGAGAGAATGATACCTGTTTTCTCTTGCAATGTTCCCATATCAGTGAGCAATAATACTAGAACCTCACTTCCCTACTTTCAGAAACTTAATGTCTTGGTCCTTTATTTGAATCTCAGAGCAAGGTGTTTTATCCATAGCTGTAGTCCTGATACTTGCCACTTGGATGCAGAGATAGCAGCCAGTACAAGATACAGGACATATCTCAATACATTTTGCTCATTTGCAAAGTACAATTCCAATTACTTCCAGAGGTATGACCAGTGTACCCGGAGGGAGCATCTGTCCTAACAATACCTGGGAATGCCAATGGCAAAGGCTAGAGTGACAGTTCTATGGCTAAGAGAATGATAATTCTGATACTTAAGAAGCACAATATATAGTTTTATTAATGAGCAAGAAAACAATTAATAAAAAGAAAACTAGGAATATGGGAGGCAAGAGCCTTAGTAAGGGCCAAGATCCTGATGGAAGAGGGAAATGCTAATGAGATACAGTTTCTTGCTTTAAATATTTGTAAAGGCCAACACATCCCAAAATACCCCGTAGGACATGAAAAAAAACCCAGCAAAACATTTCCACCAACATGTGTCCTAATTGCCACAGCACTGTGAGCCATCCTCTTGTCACACACAGCAAACTTAGAAATTACAGGTACTGAAACCAACAGGAATTAAATGGCTACTGCTAGAGAAGGATGAGAATTTTGACAGAGCAGCTGAGCAATACAGCTGCTACTGCCTGCAAGGGGCTGCCACTTGCAACCATCAGACAGGAAACAATGTTCCTTCAGTTGAACTGGTGCTTGCAGGATCCTATCTATATTCTTTCTTACCTGAGACCAGGTACCTCTCTAATCTCCAGGTCTGTTTCATCCTCATGTCATTCTTTGGCTACTCTGAGCAAAGGGAATTCCAGCTCCTAAAGACAAAAAGTGAACAAGCAATTAGTTCAAATCTATCACCTATCAGTAGGTTCTCTGTCTTTTAGACTAGGTTTGTTCAAAGTTTTACACCTATTTCCTAGAACAGCAAGTCTTTTTACGTCCTAGAAGCTGACTGCCAATCCCTCCAGAAATTTATACAGACTTTCCTAAATGTCCCATGGGAGGATGTTTTCTGTTATGTCTCAACTTGTGCAGTTTCCCACAAAGAGCATGGTGTACAAGATGAATAGAGATAACCAGGAGTTTTTCATAAGCAATGCTCCCTTACAATAGGCAAAAATTCATGCTCATGAAGTTCCAAATTGAACACTACACTTGAAAACTGACCAAGAAAATATTTAAACTGAAAATTTTAAGGAGGAAGCAGTTAAAAATTTCTAACTCAGCCCATAGCAGGTTCAGGTAACAGTAATTCAGGACCCATAATTCAACTCTAATTTCATTCCTGCATTCTTTCACCATCATAATTTTTTCTCCTTTCTGATCCACTGAATCCACTTTGCTTTCCCCTCTGTCTATTCTATTGCACTGAGCAGAGATGTAGTAATTATGCAACAAGATTTTTCTTAAATTGCAAGGTGGAATGATTAAAATGGGTGTATGAACAGAAGAAAAATGCTCCTGGTGGAACTAAAAAGTTAAGTACAGGTAGAAAGGTGCTGATGCCCAATGTACATCCAATTGCTTGGCCATAGTGTACAGGAAATGCCACAGCTGAAGTGCACTGTCATCCAACTCAGCCATAGCAGGACTTCAAATAATGACCAGGACATAGCATTTATATTTGCTGTCATTGTTTAACAGAAAAGTATATTCCTTCTAGCCTGTCTGGACATTTCGGATTCCCTTAGAATGCAGTTTAGAACAGAAAAATAAAAAAGCGGAAGAAACTGGTTATTCTACTGTGGGTAGGAATATGGAGGAGGTCACCATATGTGTAGGATAAATATCCTCCTATTGCAAACTTGTATCAGTCAGTCACCATCAGCTGCTCTGTGGGATAAAAATGCCTCAGACACTGTGCACTCAAACATCAGAAATGCCCATCTAATTTACAGTGCTTACTGCTGTTCAGCAGGATCAGCATGAAGATTAAGGTGATTTCTTGCTCTTTTGCCAATTGCCCTTTCCTTTCCTTTAAATAATTGAATGTTCACCTCCTCCCTATCCCCAATGTTAAAACTCTGAAGAGACATCAACAGAGTCATGGGATTCACAAAGGAACTGATTATGCTTGGGTTAGGAAATTAGATTGCTCTGCAGAATT
Source organism: Pyrgilauda ruficollis (assembly GCF_017590135.1). NCBI lineage: Eukaryota > Metazoa > Chordata > Aves > Passeriformes > Passeridae > Pyrgilauda > Pyrgilauda ruficollis. The sequence goes on from NW_024531043.1 coordinate 3,307,075, forward strand.
TTCAGCAGATGCTCTCCAATACTGCTTTTATGCCCATCTTTCATTGATTTTGTTATACAGTATCAAAAGGGCACTGTAGGCCCCCATCTGAATCTAGTGTCAATGCACTGAACAAAAAGTCACTCTGTCCCAAGGGAGAAGAGAAGGAATGGGTAAAGAGGAACAACATGAGAAAGAGAAAGCAGCACAGGGAAGAAAAGAAAGACCAAGAAATAGTTAGGGGAAAACAAAAAAAGAATCTTTCTTTTTGCTCTGTGTACCTTCTCTTGTTTCTTTCCCACACTCAAGTCCCCCTTGTTCCCTCACCTGGGTAGTGGGTTAATCTGGTCTGCAGTGTGATGGCTTTAAATTGAAACCCAGTCCAAACCTGACTTTTCAATTTCTAAAGCTCTGGAAAGGAACAGGCAGGAGGTAAGAGCATCCCAGAGGAAGCAAGGCTTCTCTGGCAGAGCTGCTGCAGCAGCAAAGCTATTAATAAATGTTTGCAATCTTTTAATCGCTCTTCTAAATTGCCATCGTGTTCTTGCAAACCCCATAGTGTGTCAGTGCAGCTGCCTCCTCCTGCCTGCCTCCCCGTGTTCGTGCATGTGAGTGAGGGGGAACATCAGGAACATGCTCAGATCCAAGGGCTGCTGCAGCATTAGAGAGAAATGATTTTGACAAGTGTCTATTTAAATCTTCCCTATTCCAAAGGAAGCGGCCCTATTAGTTACATCTATGAACCATATTTGCATCTGGTTTTCCTTCTCCAGCAAGTCCCACCTCCTTGATTAAGACACTACATTTTTTAAATTAAAATATCACATCTGGTCAGACTTGGGACCTGCCACCCAAGAAGCCACATCTTGTGATGTGATAGCACTGCAGTCTCAATCACCAAGTAATCACTCTGGCTTAAGCAAAGATATTCTTGGCCATGGAATATTTCTGTACACTTTGAGACCCACTATGGAGCCGATAGTCACCAGGGTACAACACAAACATATTGCTTTTCAGGCTTTTCTACAGGGTCAATTAGTGAGAATGTAAGTGGACTGGAGAGCTGTGATCCTATTTATGGTAAGAGATAGCATTTCAGGATGAAAAGGATTAATACTTTTAAATAAATTGTCTATTTGCCTCTTCATGTTTCTAAAGCATATCCATTATTGTCAAAACTAGGATACAGCAGACAAAGCTACCTTCTAACGTCATGGTGGAGATCAGCTTAATCCTTTCTCTGTTCCCTCCCCCAGCTCAAACTCTCATCTTCATCCTAATTATAATAGCATTTGAAATTATCATGGTTTAAAAAAAGATGCCAGCTTATATAATATTCTTATTGCTTATTAATGACTTCAGAAGGCAGAGCAAGTTGCCTTGCATTCTGGGAATTATGCAAAGCAAGGCTCAGCCATACCTTGTTGGACTCCACCAGTTTCTTATTCGGAAGCCTGATGCATGAGGATTACCATGTAATAACAGATGTTAAGGCTTTCAGTGAATGACAGGCCTGCTGCACATACTTGAACAAGAAGACATGACAGGCGTCACATTTCACAGTGATTAGCCTTGGGCACTTTTCAAAGGCAGAAGACTCGAGGCAAAGTGACTTTAACCGCCCTGTGAGTGTGATAATCCCCTCAGCACAGCCTGAGGAGTTTGATTGCTGTTCGGCATGGGAGCTTATGAATAATGATACAGAGAACAGCAGACTGCATCAGTGACACGGTTACTTGGCACTGGCAGCCACAAAGACAGTCTGCTTGCATATTGACTTCTTAAGTCCATTACTTAATCTAAAGTTACTGTTACCCTGTCCTCAAAACATCACCTCCTCTATAAAGCTACAACGTGTGAAAGGCACGAAAGAACTGAACTCAAGATTTAGTACCTGTCCTTCAATTTCCTGTCTTTGTCACTGTGGTAGATTTCTGTTGGAGAATATGGAGTGGAGTAGGAGGGAACATTAACAGGAGCAGGAGCTCTGTATCCATGTTATAAATTGCTGCAATTTTATTTAAAAACGAGCTTCAATATAAGATGACACCATCCGTCTCTGATACTAAGAGACTATTAAAAGACTAATGAAGTTGCTTGCCCCCACACTTACAGAGAAAGACCTGCACCCTGCGAGTCCCAAAAATAAAAGAGCTTAGTATGTATAATTTAAGTAAATTAATTAAATAAAATCATTCTAAAATGATTTTGTTACTGTCTGTGATCTGACTCACAGGTGCTGATCTTACAATTCTGGGTAACATTATAATAATAGAGAAACAACAGAGAGTATATACTCTTTTTCCAGGTTTATCAATGTAGCAAAATACATAAAAATGTTGAGAGCTGAAGTTGAACGTATATTTTATTGGAATCTAATAAATACTCAAAATCATCATTGTATGCTTTATTAAAATCCTGCATCTTATAAAACAAGAACTTAGTACTTATTGATTTAATAGCTGTCTCTCTGTGTGCCACAAAGCTAAGAAAATTTTTGGTTTGGCCAAGTGGTTGGAGTGGTAACACGGAAGAGATAGAACGAGTTAAAAGAACCAATGCATCTTCTGGAGACAAACTGTCACATCTAGAAAATTTCCCACGCCATCATCTTCATAAATAAACGGGGATGTCCTGCAAACAGGGCTGGATATTAAATTGCAATGCTGCAAGTGTGGTGCTTTTCCACCAGCAGGGTCCCTCTCTGGGACTTACCCTGAAAATGGTGTCCCTATAGCGCCAGGTTTGGTCTTGGCAAAGAGAAGCCACACTGCAAAACCACTGGCTTCTACAGAATAAAAGTCTTGCTACTTCTATCACATCTACACAGAGGGAAAAAAACCCCCACACTTAACTGGTTCCAGCTTAGTTTCTCGACCTGTAAGCAGGTTCTGGTTTTAAGCTACACACAGTCCACAACAATTCCTGATGTGTCTCACATTCTGTCTCTACACCATCTTGTGCCTTGCTGGCTGAAAGAGTGGTACTTGGCGTGGCATGGACATGTGGGCAGCCCAGGGTGCTGACATACAGCAAGCATATGCTGAAATGTGGGGGAAAGTGAGCTCCCTTAGGAAAGATGGAAAATGAAACCAGATGCCACCAATACTAAGAGAGAGAAGAAACCAGATATGATCCTTTAGATGACTTGATGGAAGCTGCTCATGTTCAGAGACAGTAGGACCAAATTCAGCTCTAGTTAAGTCACTAATGTTACAGGGGGATAAACATGATCTTTTATGCATCACAGGTATGAAACAGGAACACAAAAGGTCACATAGAAACAACTCCTTGAGTTCCAGCACGAACACCGTGGAATTTTACTGAGGAGGCTTGAGGGATGTACCCTGGGTCAATTCCCCCCAGTCATCTCACTGTGGCAGATGCTATCAAGCACTGCGAAAAGGTTCTTATGTGCATCACCAGGAGCTCTAGCTTGGAACCCACCAGCAGCAGGCAGAAGGCATCTCAAATGTAGCTCAGACCCCTGTGCCCTCAAGGCAACTGGTGGCAACAGTTTTGAAAATCCAGCAAGATTTTTTTTGTTTGCTTCGGTCTTCATGGTGCATATAGCTAAAAAAGTGGCAAATGTTGACACTCTGACTCAGATGCAAGGAGATCTTTAGAAAAAAAAACATTTAAAAAATTTTTAAAAGTCCTAGCAAGCTTCCCAAAATAGACCAGATGCTCCCAGTGCTTTTTGTCTTCTCTGATCTGTAACAGCCATTGCCTCTGGAAATCTGTTTGCATTTAGCGGTCTGTGTGAGCACCCCCAGTCAGCACAGCAGAAACAAAGTCGCTCTTGATTCTCCCCACCCAAATCACACCACACACTACACCCTACTCTGATTTTGAGGGGCTTTCACCTGCTGTGCTGGGCTGTGGGACGCTGCAGCTAAAATTGGATCTAGGCAAGAACAAATGGGTGGGGACGTCTCTGTCAGAGTGGGTCAGGCAAAGAGTTGAGACCCGTGTGCCCCAGCTAGGCAGTGACTGACATGGTCCTTGCACCAAGCTGACACCAGCACAAGCTGAGACCCTGCAGCTGCCAAGGGGTGCCCTGGCTGTACCCCAGTAAGCAGCTCCAGCACAGCCCCCCTTCTCCCCTGCACATGCTGCTGCTGCCCAGCCAGAGCCAGGCAGCAGGCACGCATTATATAAGGTTGCTCCAGGATGCCTGTCCTGTCGCCTCAGCACTGAGTGATGAATACACTGGAAAATGTTTTTCATTGCCTCCCTCACCAGGGAGACCAGTGCTCTGCAGAAGACTCTGATCCTATGCTGCTCCTAGGCTGCTGGAGTTAAACATAAAGCCACGTAAAGAAAGGATTAGTCAATATGCAGCAACATAAGCAGATACATCTTACTGTAAAATAGGGCCTTGGCTTAATCTGCTCATGGGAATTCAGAGGAAAGGAGAAGCAGAGAGCAAAGATCTGCAAGACAACAGCAGCACCAGGTACATGGTTTTTGTTTCACAGTGGCCCCTACACCAAGGTTCCTCAGGGTAGGCTATGTTTATGCCATACGAGTTTCTGTTATCTCATTTATTATATTGACTAAGTGCGTAATAACTCAATAATTTATTTGTAGCACTCCTTGAAGTAGATAAATGTCATTATTCTCATTTTGCCAGTGTGAAACTCAGGCCTGGAGAGCTTAAAGGCCAGATTTTTATGCATAGGAAGGTGCCCGGCTCCTGCTGTAATTAAAGGAAGTTATATACCTGCATATTTTGACAACAGAAATCAGTGGGGCTGTTAGGAATTTCAGGTTGCAGGCAAACCTATCCACTAATTTTATGTAATTGAAAGTGATCTGATCTTGTAAAAATTCTAATTTTTTTCTTCTTTTTCAGCTAAATTCAAATAACTCAACACAGTCTCTACTCTGTCAGACACCTCTGCTGTCTAAAATAGACTGGTTACTAAAGAGTCATGGGTGGTTTTTTTTTCTTTTTTTCATAAGCTTCCTTCCCAGATAAGCAATCTCTCACTTTGTTAGCATTGTTTGTTGTTTTATAATACTTTTCCTTTGGTAGTTATTCCACAGATTTATGGAAATTTACAGAGGAAAACTCTTACAGCATCCTTAATAACAACCACCCCTTCAAATTGCACCTCTTGTTTCAGTGCATTCAGCACAGAACAAAACACGAGTCCTGTCTTGCAGGCTGCTCTGAGATCTGCTATGTCTGAAAATCCTGGTTTCAGGTGTGGGCTGGAAAGTGAATAAGACTCGCTGAGACCGTTCCTAAGTTTATGGCAGTCTTTGCCATAACATTATGGAATGTTGTAAGACTCCCTATAGGCAGCAGTGAGTTCAAATCCTGCTAATGCTACTGGATTCTTTGTGAAGGAGCAATTTTTCAATTACACATAATTAATAGTAATTACCCTTTATCTTCAGAGACCAGAACAAAGAATAATTAATCCATCTTAACATCTCCATTAAGAGGGTATTAAATATGGGGGTTTTACACAACAGATTACATAGTAAGTTCTCTGGTTTACAGTTGAGTCTGTGTTCCCTAATATGGAAAGGAAAAGAAGAGAACTATCCTGAACTATCTGAACTAATATTCTAGTTCTTGATTGATTTAATTAACTAGTTTGGAAGCAGCTGTTAGCTTCTTGCAGCAGCTTGTTGCAAATGAAGTGTGCTGCCTACAGATCTCTCCTATAGAGCAGCAGTTTTACCATATTTGATAAATAGTAACATTCAAGTGGACAGCTTACCAATTTTTAACGTATATCTTTGAATAAGGTACTTTCAATTATCCCCAGTGCAGAGCTGGAGAAAATGAAACCCGGAATTCTAGGTCCAGCTTCTCACTTGGCACATCACCTTTTTGTACTGTTCTTCTCTCACACTGGTTTTTGCTGCACAGGGAGACTCCTCATTCTGTGTTCATGCTAGACAGCACATGCCAAACTCACAGACACTTAATGCCCTTTATCAGATCTTAGTATTTGGCTTCAATTTTCCAATGTGGCTTCCAATTTCCAATATCTTAATGGAAGCTCACCTTATAAACACATGGAATGTCTCTCAGAGCACATTCTGTTCTTGACTATTAAAAAAAAATCAAAGAAATGTGAATTTACTATTTTGAACTTAAGCAAGTAGTCCAAGATAGCATTACCAGCACTGAAAGAGGCTGCAACAGAATTTGCTTCAAGCACATGGTTTTGCAAGCCAATTACTCCACATGGCAGGATGACAGCAAAGATGAGGGCAGTGCTGCAGGCAGCACACAGGGCAGCTCATGTGGCAGCTCTGACAGACCAGCAGTCTCTGACCCATGACAGCCTGGGTGTACAGACAGCTTATGATTAATGATTACATGTTAGGGTGATAAAAAAAGGGATAGCTTATGTGTATTGATCTGAGGGAACCTGAACTCAGAGGAGTAGAGAGACATAGAAAATGAGGGAGAGTACAAAGGAAGAGACCTAAGGGAGAGGGAGAATGTCCCAAATGTTAAATTAAAGCATCTGCATGAAAAGCTCCAGGCCAGCATGCTCAGAGAATGCACTCTTCTGTCTCAGTGACCTTGTGAAGATAAACTGAACAAAAAGCTTCAGGCAACATCAGACAGGATTTAAGAAGCAGTTTTAATTTTAGCCAGATTGTTTTGTATTTTCAGTGCTGAGGTTATCTGGGGATGCAATGTGCACACAGTGGAACAAATTGTAGTTGTCTCCCCCAACTCTGCTACCACACCTGATGGCAAATTCAGTTCTGTGCTTCCAGGGAGAAGGAAAAACCATTATTTTGGCTACACAGGGAAGATGTAATTGTGGTATCACAAGGAGAGAGTATCACAATGCATCCTAATTTTACTCCAGAATGTAATTACTCAGCTACTTCATGCACAAGCAACATACCAGGCCTATACTCCAACACCCTATGTGCTGATATGCCAGTTCTTTCTATTCACTTTATGTCTTGATCTGTATCTCCAGACTGACAGCTATTTACAATGAAGAACCTGTTTATTCCCCCTGTACCTTAGCTTCCTCATCTATAAAATGGATCCATTCCACCTAAAAAGAGTGCAAGGATTCACTAAAATATGAGTGTGTGTTTGTGTGTGTGTGTTATTGAATAAATTTACTAGTCATTTTAATTACAGCAAATTACATACAAACTCTAGGAACTGGCTGCACACAAGAAAACATGCATTTATCACAGTCTATTGCAGATTATTAGCACAATTAATGCCATACAAATGTATTCTGACCTGCAACCTGGAGATACAGATAGTGTGTAAAACCAAAGTGAGGGTCTAGATCTTCAAGTCTGTAGCAAAATGTCAAATAATGAACTAAAATGGTCATAAAACCAAACCAGAATGATTGGTACTAGCTCCTCTTCAGGCACACTACCACAAATAAGAAACAACAGTTGGGAAAAGGAGACCTCAGTATCCCTCCTGCACCTCCCTAGCATCACCACTTTATTGGACAATCACTGATGAACATTTACACTGATGGAGAATCTTCTATAAAAGGTTCTTAAACTGCTTTACAAATGGTCTCTAACACGTATAGACAGTGAATGTTATTTTCCCCTGTCCTTGCCTGCTCTGTCCTCCATAACCTCTATTTGATAAGATATCCCAAGGCCATTTTCTCTCCCAGTCTGCAGGAGAGACATCCAGCCTCTCTCTTGGCAGGTCTCTTGACTCATTCTTCAATTTAAATAGCTTTTTTTTTTTTTTTTTTCTCTCAGATCTTTTCTTAGGAGACAGTTCTTTCCCACCTTGAGTGTATAACTCACCATCACTTGCAAGTTTCTTGAATCCCTGACACTGGAATCCATAGAGCAGAGCTGGCAGAGGATGAGAGTGTGGAGATGGGAAAACAAACGTGAAGATGTTGTAACCTTTTAGTCCTGTGCTGTCAGCTCAGCACACCAGGATGCCTGACTGGACTTGCACACCTTGTACTAACACAGACAGTGACTGTGCAAGGAGCTGTGGTGACTCAGGTCTGCTCTGTTCAGCCTCCAAACCAAAAACAGGGAACTAAGGCAATACCCTCCGTGAAACGAAGCAGCACGGGGCTATCTCACAACACTGCTCTCTGCACCATGTCTCTCCTCATCAGCCTTCTGGACCGAAAGCAGAGGCCTGTGCTGTACGCAGGGCCCAGCCTGTAGCATGCACAGTGCACATGTCCTATTGGATTACAGGGGAGAGTGCACTCACATGCTCTGCTTGTCAGAGCCCAGCGTGTCTCTGCAAGAAGGAAATAAAGGAGGGGATGGATAAAAGCAACCTGAGCAGCACAGGGCAACCCGAGCCCTGTCAGAAGGCAGGATGGGGGATGCCACCACAAACACAGGGGCAGCAGGGAAACATACATGGTAGGCACACTGTAAGCCTTAACTGGAATCTCACTCCACAAAGAAAATCAATGGGAATCTTCATGGACTTTAATATTGTTCAAAAATGTGAGACTAGCTTATCACCTAGGAACTCATTGTATTGACAAGTGGAACAGATTTCAGTTAGATCCCCATTTGGATAATAAAACACACAGCAATATGGCAAAGAGCAATGCAATGCAGTCCTCTCATCGAGAAAATGCTTCTATCTGCGTTATCTTCAAAACTGCCCCCAGTCCCTTTGATCATGGCCCAAGAGAAAAGGTCTCTTAGAAGTCCATGCTGGGCTTTGTGCTTTTTTCTCCTCAGGCAACTCACATTTTGCAGTTCTTAGAAAAAAACACGACCGAAAAACGTGATCACAGGTGAAGGAGAGGAGTTAATAGACAAGGGGAGAGAGCAGAAGAACAAGCATCTGTTTCAGAGGGCAGAAGTTTATCACCCAGGACAGGATTTCCACTGGGTTTATCATTGTTTTCTGTGTCTAGAATGAAGGTCATTAAAGATGTTTCCACTCTGAATTAGCAATGAGTTCCCACTTAATCTATACTGTCTCAGCACTCCTATGTGACTTGGCTCCAACAACCTCGGCAAAACTCTCCCATCTCACATTCAGATCTCTGCCTCACATCTTTTCCCTTATTCCCCTCATTCCCTTCTCCTCAGTTAATTCTCCTACCAGATCTTTTCAAAGAGCCCTCCCTGCTTCCTTGACAGTGTCACACATCACAGTTTGGGACACCACTACAGCAATAATTATAGGAAGTAGTTCTGTTCCACAATTTTCTTAGCTGTTGTCATTACTTAGCACATATCCCCAAACCCCCAATACCTGGAGTCTGAGAAGCTACAAATACTGGAGCAGTTTTCTGAGGTAGCAAAGACAGAGCCCTTCCAGGAGCACCGGGGAGGCTCTGGACGCTCTGCTGAAGCCTTCGAGGGGCCGGTACTCTCCCGCCTCCTCCGGACCTCCCGCAGCTCCCATCACACAGAGGCGTCCCGTCTCCCTCATTTTAGACTTTTTAGGCACAAGACAAGGGGGGCTTAGCCGGGGCGGGTCGGCGCAACGCAGCGAAAGGGGCTAAAGGGAAGCATCTGACCTTTGGCAGACCCCGCGCCCCCGCCGCCCCTCAGCCGCCCCCTCACGCCGGCCCGCGCGCCGCGGGCGCCCCCTGGCGGAGGGCGGGAGCCGGAGCGGAGCGCGCGGCGAGAGGGAGAGCGGGAAGCGGCGTGTGCCCGGAATGGTGCGGGCAGCGGGACCAGGGGGACATCGATCCCCGGACTCGGCACTGCTGACACCGCGCCTCCAGTGCTGGGCCCAGTTCTGGGCCCCTCAGTTCAGGAAGGATAATATACCCCAGCCACAACGTGCCAGGATTTCCTCCGCTAACAGCGCAGTGGGTCCAGAGGAGGGCTGCGGAGCTGGGAAAGGGTCTGGAGCGTACGTGTTTGTGAAGAGCGGCTGTGGGAGTTTGGGGTGTTTAGCCTGGCAGAGGCTCAGGAGGGACCTTATCGCTCTGCAAGTACCTGAAAGGGAACCGGAGTCAGGTGGGGATCGGGCTTTTCCCCCAGGCAACAAGCGACAGGACAAGAGGACACAGCGTTAAACTGCGACAAGGGAATTTTAGGTTGGTCACGAGGAGGAACTTCTTCATAGAAAGGGTGATCAGACATTGGAAAGGGCTACCCAGGGTGATGGAGGTGTTTAAGGAAAGACCAGACATGGCCTGCTAACATGGTGGCGCCTGGTCACAGCACGGGCACGATGGCCTCAGGTCTTTTCCACCCTCAGCGATTCTGGCTCCGCGACCCGCGGGCAGCTCGCGGCAGCACCGCGCACGCGCGGCCCATGGAGGGAGGCGGGGCTGGCCCGCCGGCGGCGGCCGCGCCGTCCTCCCCTTGTCCCCGCCCCTGCACGCCGTCCATTGGCTACAGCGCGCAGAGGCCCCTCCCTATTGGCCGGGCGCGCCGTCCGTCCGTGCCGCGCGCCGCCGCCGCCGCCATGGTGCGCTTCAAGAACAGGTGAGGCGGGCGGGAGGCGCGCCGCGGGTCCGGGCCGGTGCCGCGCCGCTCACGCCGCGCTTCCCGCAGGTACGTGCTCTGCGAGGTGGTCTCGGAGGACCCGCGGTGCCGGCAGTGCATCGAGGACCGCGCGCTGGGCCTCGCCGTCAGAGACGCCATCACACGGGTGCACGGGGACTACGGCCTGGCGTGCTGCTCCATCTCCTTCACAGGTGCGGGCCGGACGGGCGGGCCCGGGGGTGCGGGGTCCCTCCGGTCCGCTCACCCGTGCGCGTGTGTCCCGCAGTGAAGTACCTGAACGCCTACACCGGGACGGTGCTGCTGCGGTGCCGCAAGGACTCGTACCGGCTGCTGTGCTCCGCGCTGCCCTTCGTGCGGTACCTGGAGAGCCGCGGGCAGCGCTACCCCTGCTTCCTCAACACCCTGCACGTCGGAGGTCAGGAGCCCCCGGGGCTGGGGGCGCACGGAGCTTTAACCATACCTGCCACGACGCCGCGATGCTGCTCTGGCTGCGACAGACAGTCCTCGTGTGCTACTAACAGCAACTGCTTTCAGCACATCTAAATAAGAAACAGGCACCAGCAGTTCTTTTTTGAAAGCTTCGTTAATTTTGTTTGAAGCTTCATTACATTTATCACAAAACCAGAGCAGCAAATACAATGTTACATTATTTTAAAATATATTTTCAAAGCATGGTATCTTCTGTATTGTGAAAATTAAGCCCCAGGGGAACTAACAGGCACTGCATGTTAGAATTATTACTCCACCACTTAACCTCAGCAGTGAGAAATGAAGTCTACAGCCCCTTTGTAGCATTCACATTAACAACCTTGTTTCATGGGGCATTTGTCACTTGATACAATGCTCTTCTGGAAATACACAAACAGCTCTGAAACATTTGGTTGTGTAGATTGTTACATGCTATTCTTGTGACTTCCACAGGTACCATAAGAACGTGTCAGAAATTCCTGATTCAGTATAACAGAACACAGCTGCTGAGGTTGTTGCAAAACTGTAAAAATGAAGGTGAGTTTCTCTAGCCACTTTCCTAAAATGTAGCCTCAATTCCTGGGGTTTTTGTAGGATATGCGGGGCTACTTCTGAATTCTTGGCCTGAGAAATGTTTCTGTCTTTCGAAGTGGAGGACAGTCCAGTGTATGTGAAGAGATCAAGTAATAACCCTCTGTTGCTTTCTTTACTGCAGAGGAAAGACAGTGTATACAGAAGTCCTTGCTGAGCTGTTCCATTACAGAAGAGCAGTCTCAAAGTGGAGATGAGGAGGAGGATGATGATGGCACAGAGACAGACTGAATGGCACTTGTTACTGTTCACCTCTATTCTGTACTTGTTTAATCAAGATGTGACTGGTTATCTTCAGTGTTAAGCAGTGCAGGGGACTGGAAAAGCATCTGTTCATATTTAGACTTCATTTCCCATTCCAAATGTTTTTAAACAATTTTTTTTTTAAAATAAAACATGATTTCACTTAAGTAGGCTACTTGCCTATTTCACTCCAGGAGTCAAAACCACTTGCCCTCCTGAGGAGTGTAGCAGCTCATTGTGTTCTTCGTGCTGAGGTAGAAGGGTGCTTTAGGCAGTTGGCACAGACAAGGAATGGAGTTATTCTCCTTCAGCATACAAAAAGCATTAACATCTGCTTTTTACTTTAGGTGCACTCTTAGCCACAGGGCTATCACTGTTTTGAGTGAGAGAAGCACCAGTTGTGTACACAGGAGCAGGGAGTGCATGGAATGTATGGCAGAGCTGCAAGGCTCAACTCCATCCCCCCCACCATTATAAAACTCATAGGTACAAGTACTGCTTAGATATTTATTAAGTTTACACCAATCAGTTACAGGAAAGTAGCATTGCTGGTATTATCTCGAATCCATAGGAAAACAAGATACAATTGAAGATGCTGTCCCTGTGGGGACAGCCCCTGCAGCAGGGACAGCCTGCCTTGCCCATATCACTTCCCTTATCCTAGTGCCTGTGACATGTGGAGGTGAGTACACCAGCTCCAGCTATTCTCTCTTCCCAATGCAAAGAAAAGTTGACTATAAATGTGCAGAGATAACAGAACACAACAGATACTGGTTAGACACTTAAGTACTTACTCCTGTTCCTTAGCTTAAAATGACTTGCTGTAAACATGCTTCACTGCATATTTGAATCTCTCTTAGTTGCTTTCTCTGCCCTCACCAATTGTTTTCCCATATGCATTTAAAATATTGACAGCAAGACATGTTACCACTGTCAGGTATCTTGTCTTAGTTTCTTTGCAGTCCCCTGACAAGCTGTACTGTCTTTCATTGAGTGGGGTTAGTTGTGACCAAGCGTGAAGTCAAGCTGCTTTCAAAGAATGTCTTGCAGGTGTTTCCTCTGTCCTCCTGTAGCAGTTGGAAGTATTCTTTACCTCCCCCCTCTCCTGTTCTTTCTGGATTACAGCCACATGTGATGGACTCTGGTACCAGCTTCCCATGAGGCACACATGTAGAGCCTGTTGCTCTGAAATGAAGCACCCATGTACTGACATCAGCTTTTTAAACAGGGACACAAGCACTGAGTGCCAGTGGTGTTGGAATACCTGACTCAGGTGCCTCAAACACACACTTCCTGTTCAGACCAGTGTCAGAGGGACAGAGCACACTGCAGCCTGTGCCACTGGGGCTGAAGAAACAGAAGACACTGTCAGTCTCCCTCCCTATGTTCAGTGGTACTTTTTACCAGTGCCCTGCAATTAATTCTGCCAGCAGGAAGGTAAAATGTGAGTCTCTGCAATGTTCTAGGGCTCCACACTGCTGTGACAGTTCAGCTCCAGCACTCTGTGTGCGCGTGTGATTTATTGCAACTGTTGGCCTTGACTGGTACGTTACACCTAAAATTCATTTATTCAACAAAATCCACACCACTTAACTCAGTAGCTCAAATCAAACCACAAGCAGTGCAGAATGTGACCACCCAAAGAAAGAGCAGGGAGGGGTCCAGAGGAGACACGTTCATAGCACAGATCAACTTAAATCCCAGAACCAAGCACGTACTGGCCCTTATCCCAGTACAAGAGAACCCCAGTTTCTTGCTGGGGTGTAAAAGTTATCTACAGACTTCAGCTACCAGTTGTTGTTCCAACTCAAGAGCAGCCAGTGTCAAACCATCATTCAGAAGGTTACCAGAAGCCCTAGAGGGGAGTGTTTATTCTAGATGATCAGGTTAAAAAGAATGAGTAGCCCGTGGTTGGCAAAAAACAAACAAAAAGTAGCAGCCTCACTCACCCACATTAAAACAGACCTGAATAACTGAGAGAAGTCAGGAAGTTCCTTCTACTACTAGTGCCATTTTGAAATACAAAAATCATCAAGCCACTTTAAAACCAAGTAGCCAAGTTCTGCTTTACACTCACCTCAGCTTTTTATCTTTCCAAGCCAGGAGAACAGGAGGAATTCTTGCTCTTTAGAAAAAGAACAGATATAGCAGCTAACACTCTAAAGCCAATAAGCTGTTTTGCCTGTATCCAATGCAGCCAAAACCAGTTTCTCAAGAGAGCAGTTTGACAGCTTTACTGCAACAGCACTACTGTCAGTCAGCTGGACTTCTGCCCATGAAAATAAAGGCTCTCTGCCTTTTCTCTTGGGTAATATTGCAGTACTTTGGCAGTGCCACACACCTGTAAGGACTTTCACACTGCTAATGATGCCCAGAGGACTGACTCAGCAAACAGAAGCCTTGGCAGATTTGTCTCTGGGTCGTTACTTCCAAAACTCTGTTTCAGTATAAATTCATTAAGCAGTTGGAATCAAAACATGTTACTTCAACATATACTGTCATGGTTTCCTCCTGAAGCCCCTAGAAGTCCTGGAAAAACAAGTTTAGGCTGTTCAAATTTAAATACTTAAACTATAGCAGCAAAACAAAGCAAAATTAAAAGAAAACCAGGAGAGGAAACTTCTCTTGAATAGCAGAATCACTTGGTGTGAACAACAGAGGTGCTGAACAATAGCTTCTGCTTCTGTTTCTTTCTTTTCTTGCCTCCCTTTTCCTCTGTGAAGAATTAAAATGATACTGTCATTCTTATAATGCAACAGGAACATCACACAGAAATGATAAATGGTCTTCCCTGGCTTAAGTGGCTTTTACAGATCCACAACATTTACTATCAATTCACTGAACATCAGGGTAGTTTAACAAAAAAATTACTGCAGATGAACTAAGGGAGACTCCATCACACTGAAACACAATTACAAACATGCCTAAATGATTGTAAAGTTGCTGTTCAACAGCAGATCCTTGGACTGCAGTGTCCAGCAGTTTGCCTTTCCAACAAGTATCACTTTGATACGTGTCCAAAAAAACCACAACTGGAGCAGACACTCCACTGAAACTCCCAGGCCCTCCCATCCAATTCTCTCCATCATCCAGTGCAGTCTCCAAACAGAAGCCAAAGCTAAACATGAGAACTGAGCATTAAAAGTAAGTTTCACCAGCCAGCACCAGGGTTAAGTTCACCTCAATTTGTTTCACATTCCCTAATTTGAAATTTCAGCTAGCAGTTACCTCGACATTTTGGTCAAACTGAAGTGGTAGTTCAGCAGCGCAGGTATTTTCAGTTTAGAAATGTATAACCTGAACTTCCTTAGGATAAAGCTTTAAGTTCCAGTAGAGACATGGCCAACACGATTGTCAAAAGCCATCTTTGTCCTAACAGGATTCTTTGCTAGTTGGAGATCTCAGCTCCCACTAAGAGGCTGCTTTAAGCTGACAGAAGCCCTAGTCAAGCTGTTCAGAAACCACTACCTGACAATTTTCAGAACTGTTCTCTGGCCAATTTTTGGTCCCCAAAAATTGCTGCTTTCACTTCTCCGAGAGGAAGAAGGGGAAATACTAAGTTTTTTCACCTCAGGAAGTTTTCCTGTCCTTCCCCCTGCCCTTTACCTGATAAATGATCAGCTGTGGACGGTTTGTCCAGTTTCAGGAGGGCTGCCTCAATAGCTTGGCTGAAGGAATTCTGGAAGCTGGGCACAGGTATCCGGTCAGAGCTGTCACTTTCTCCATCACTCTCTCCAGGCACAGGGAGTGCCAGAGTGTTCTCATCTGACAGAGGGAAGGAGATGCAGAAGGCTGTACAAAACTTTCACCACACAAATGCCCCTCCACACTCCAGATCCTTCTTTTGAAGTTACAAGGTTTCTCACATTCAGGTGCATGGTAAAGAACCTGAAGTATTACTATCAAGTTTTCTTACCTCTTGTCCTTGGAGCAGGTTTAGGCCACGTTTCTGGTTTTGCCTTTCCAACTCTCAACATCTATCAAAATAGTTGTAAGACATGATTAAGCTCCACATACTTGAACAATCCTGCAGAACCCCTAAGTGGCAAGAAAATCTAGAAACCCCCTCAAGCACTCAAACCTTACGATATCTCCCTAAGATTTATCCCACATTGTTTTTGTAGGGGAAGCAATTATAGTCTCAGCCTAATCCCCAACTTAGACAGGTAATTCTGACAAGATTCACTCTGCTACAAGGTTTACCTGGGCAAAGGAAGGGAAGGGAGACTCTTCTTCCAAGCTTCCACAGAGCAATGGGCTGACCTGGCTAGCAGCAGGTGACAGTGGAGTTGGAATAGACTCTACAGAGAAAGGAACTGAGAATTAAAGCCAGTTGCATTTGGCCAATGCAGTCATTATGCTGCTTATCAGGATGTAACAGAAATAAAGTTTTATTATCCTACATAATTACTCATTTTGATCTCATTAGTTCTATCTATCAGTCACACAGTGGGATCTCTCAAATTTCCTCCATCTTTTTATTTAAGGAAAATTTAAGTTTGCTTTTGGTTTTCTTTTGGGTTTTTTCTGTTTGCTTGAGCAGTTTTGTCTACTTATTTAGGAAAGCTGGGGGGGGTGCTTTTTGTGGGTTTATTTTAGAATAATGTGTTGGAGAAGATAGAGATGATAGAAAGAAAAAATGCCAGTAGTGTTTTCCTGGCAAACAAAATTTTCTTCCCTTTTTGGGGCAATTGTTTCCTTTCTTTTGCCTCATGCAAAAGAGAAGGTAACTACAGTGCAGATCTCATATTGTCAAGGTAGAGGTAATAAAAAGCAGACAAAGGAACAGAATGTTTCTTAACCATGTCTGCCTTTTGTGTATTATCTCATAGGCAGCCTAGGAAAGAATCATAGAATCACAGAATGGTTGGGCTGGAAAGGACTTGAAGACCATTGCAATCCACTGCCAGGGGCAGGCACACCTTTCACTACACCAGGTTGCTCCAAGCCCCATCCAACTTCACCTTGAACACTTTCAGGGATGGAGCAGCTGAGCTTCTCTGTAAAGAAGCTGTCTTTGATCAATATTGAGAAGTTCAGCATGATGACCTGAGCAATAGATCCCAAAAGAAAGATCAAGAGCTAGATGTGATGTGTATTTCCAGATGCTCACCTGTCTGAAACACAGGGCTTCTGCCAAGAGGAGACTGACAGAAGCCCTGATGATCAACACTGGTAGTTTCTCCAGGGCAAGAGGTAAAAGCAGGGAACTGCTGCAGATTCTCTAGAGCAATATGGACCTCTGGATCTAGAAAGAGATTTTAAATTAAAGCACTACACAACGTGGGGGAGGACTGTCAATATGCAAGTCATTTTAGAAGCCTAGGAGGTGCCAACTCATTTCTTTCCACCCTCTATTTGGAGACCAGTACAAGCCCTGCTGCTGGATGGAAGCAGTTTCTAGGCCTTTTTTTGCTTTCTTCATTTTTCACTTTACATCGTGATTACTATAAAAACAGAGAGCTATGTACACCATGGAGATAGCTGTGCCCTTGAATGCCCTCCATCTCTCCCAAAATGCACAAGTATGCAGCAATTGCATAACATCACTTAACATCCTGACTAAAACAGCTTATGTTTCTCATTACACAGACATTGTTCCTAATACTTTGTAATCTTGTTCCAAGTATGCGCTACAAACTACAGGCCTCAGAGTTCATCCTATAGCTCAAGAAATCAGCTCAGCAACCAAATATGACTGGAAATCCACCAGTTATGTGCCATCACCACTTACATTTGCCCTGTTTCTTGTTCTCTTCCATCTCAATCCTGCGTTCTCGCCGCCGTTCATCGCGAGCTTTCTTCTGCCGCAGACGTTTCCTCTTCTCAAGGTCATCTAGGAGCAATGTAGAATACTGGATATCAAAAAACCCACACCAATACTCTGGCAAGGTTTCCTCCAGCTCTGAGAACAACCTTATAACACATTAGTAACAAAATATGCTTACAAACAACATATGCTCTTCTAAGCAGTTGGGATTTTTTTATTCTTTTTGTAACTGCTGTCTATGAAACAGTCAGCTGGGGCTGTTCTGTCTGGCAGTCACCAGACACTTGGGGCAAGAGGAGTAAAGCTCTAAAGTATTTTTATTATAAAGCTCTTTTCTACCATTAAAGGGATAAGAACAACTACAAACCTGAGAACAACTCTAAAGTCTCCTTGGAGATGACAGGTGGCTTCAGAGCCAGTTCACAAATGCTGAACTCACAGGTGAGGGGCAAGTGGCAGAGGTAGCGATGACGCTGTCTTATATCCTGATAAAGAGAGAGTGATATAGCACCACAAGGACTAGAGGCAGCCATGGTGATGAACATGCACAATATTCATCAAATCAAATGGAAAAAAATAGCACCAGTGACACAATAGTTACTTTAAAAACTACAAACACATGATGGATGCCCTGAGTCAGAATCAAATGTTCCAAGATCTCCACCAGCCACATCATAATCAGACTTGGATGCAGTTACTCCAGCTTGCTTACTGATTTTCATGTTCTTCCTCCCTTCTCACTCACATCACTGGAAGAAAATTCTGCAATACCAGACTTGGAATGCAATTATTTTTGTACTGGACCTTCTAGGAAAAAAAAAAAAATCTATACTGCAGCCTACTTATAAAAAGCAACATAAGGCCCAGCACCTTCCAGAGATGCCCTTCACAGATTAGCATCCCTACTCATTCATCCTTATTATTTCTTACTACTGAAGTGAATAAAATCTCCTGTACAATGACCAACCGGCTAAAACAAAGCCCTTAACTAATAAGAAGATAAAATAACTACCTCTGTCATGGAGTAGCCAGTTATCTCCACTACAGCTGCAGTTATCTTCTCTGGACTCTTCTCCAAGCTGCCATATTCACGCACAAGGCATCGAACGTTCACAGGGTGAAGGTACATGCACTGCCCATCCTCAGCTGAAAGGCAACACCATCATCATCATTCCTTCCTTACCTGTTCATTTTCAGTACCCTTCTCCCCACCTCAGGACATCCTCCACTAACAGAATTAAAGCTCCTTTCTGAGTTCTTGTAGGACTTTTATTTCACAGGGGTTAGCTGCATCTAATGAACTGACAAACTCATTCCTCAAGGGGTGTCTCAAAGGAGGCATCTCTGCCTCTATGATTCCAGGATTTCATTGCACTGACCTTGATAGAAATAGTAAAAAGGAGAGTTGCCAAGATGTCCACTGCTAACTGTATCTTTAGATTCCTGGCAGCTTGTTTCAGCTACATTTGGTTCCTCTGCAGTATTCATAACAGGTTCTTCTACAGTGTCCACCTCAGGTACTTCCTCCTCATCCAGCACTGCCTCTTCTACTTCCACAGGAGGTGAAAAGGAACTTGCCAGGTCAGAGGAAGGCTCCACAAGCTCCTCATCAAATGCAGAGAGATATTCCACATCACACTACCACAGCAGAGAGGATAGAGTTAGCACCACGCCACCTACATCAAAGATTATCATCTCTGCAAAAATCTTTGGCACGAGCTCACCACACACTGCAGTGTGAGGTGGCAGAATTAAGTGTTAACAGGATCTGCCAGAGCAGATTTGTCACCCACCTTTTTCTCTTGGGAAACAGCAGGCTCCACAGCTTTGGAGCTTTCTAGGACCAATTCTTCCACAGCTGCACTGATTCCAGCAATGCCATTGTTTTTATCCTGGTCAGCAGATAGTGCTGTTTCTCGCTCCTGGAGATCATCCAAAGGGATCAAGTTTCAGTTTGCCATTTAAGCAAGAAGACCACCTCCATAGTTATTTTTAGGCTTGCCCTGGCATTCCTTTACTGGAATACCATCCCTTAAAAACCATTCTGCTGTGTTATCCTGAACACCACATCAGATGCCTGGGCCCAAAGGCTACAGTCTCCTCCAAGGTGTATAATGCTACTCCAGCAGCAAACACCAGCAACTTGCCAGAGACCAGAATAATCACACACCACTATCCACACAGCAGAACAAGGATGCCCAGACACTCTTAAAAATAAAGCTACTAAAAGGCTCCCAAGAGGTTGTTACCTTCAGCTCCTGGATAGCTGCCTCAATGAAACAGGCTTCTGGGGTGTGTTTTTCTTCCTCATACTGTTTCAGTAATGCTGCTTTCTCCTCCAGGATCACCAGCTGCAAGACCTGCTCCCTGGATGCCAGAAGCAGCTTTGAATACTGACTGTGCTGGTCATCTGCACAGAAGGAGCACCAAATCATTAATATCTGCATGTAGAGCCCCTAATTTGGAGTGCTGCTTCTTCTGAAGTTTTGTTACTGCTCACTTTTGTGAGTTCATCCCTCAGGGCAGACAACACTCAGCAAAAGTTAGATAGAGACTCCACAAATTACCATTGTATCACAAGCTGGTGTCACATAGCTGCTGACACCTCCCCCACACAGCAGTTCATCTGCCACTTCACCACTGAGTTGCTACACATCAGTAAAAATGAAGCCTAAACTTCCACACTGTAGGAGCATCACCTTTGAGAAGCCTTGAGGGCATCAAAGCTTCCTGAAACACTGCAGTCTGCAGCTTCTTCCTCTCTTCTCAAAAATACTGCTGCTGGAAATTTCTGCAAAGCCACCCTGGCTTGGCTCAAACTAGTTCATAAGCCCATATGTATTAAAAATCCATACACAACATTATTACGAGGTTTTTACAAGAAGCACAGCAGAAATAGTAAACTAAAGAATTGCACTTTAGCAAAAGGTGACCACTGCTGTTACTTTACAGCAACCACAGCCTCCCATATTAACACAATTCCTATATTCACTGCTCTCCAAGGGTCTAACCTTGCCTACAGACACCAAGTTAATGGTGAATTTCCTGGCTTCAGAGTGTTCTCAAATCCTGTATTTGTTCTTCTGTTTGTTTTATGAAAAGACTTAAAGTCCCCTAGTTTCAAATACTGAGAATCCTGTAAGACCACAGCCTGCATGCTGGATATCATCACACGTTAGAAGACTCGACTTTTTCCAGAGAGTTTAAATACATGCAGCCTTTCCTAAATGTGACTGCAAAACTAAGTGAGCCAAGACAGCCCACAAAGCAGCAATGTTCAGTGAAATTATTTCTTTAGTCACAAAATTTTTGCGATACTAACAGATAAGATGATGATGAGTTAGTCACACTCTTGACTGGAGAAAACTGAAGATGTCAGGCAACAGATGTTTGGAATAAGGTTTGCAATAATTTTGATTATTTCCCCACAGCATTCACTGACTTCAGTTGATAAGTGAAGATGATGAAAACCTTGTTGAAGATTACAGCCTTGAAATAGTTTAGACACAGAGACAGTTATTTTTGTGAAGCTGTATAATGAGTCAGGAGGAAAAAAGTTAAGGACACCGAAGAGCCAATAAAAGCAGTAAGAGTCACACCAATGACTGCAGGATACAAAGGACACATCAAACTATAAGCAGTGACTGTGAAGGCAGGAGTCTGCAGTTCAGTCACTTGAAGGGACACAGCACACAAGTTAAAGCCTTGACAGAAAAACAGAGTGAGTAGAAAGTTTACTGTTAACGTGTGGTCATTAAGCTTTTCTGCTGCTAAGCCCCATGTTCTGCAGCCAGGGTAAATCGCCTCAACACAAATCCTGGTCACAGTCAGGAACAGGATTCCAACCAACAGGGCTGAGTTACACTCACCTCTGATGTAAACAGGCTGAACCACATTCATCCACTGGGATTTGGGCAGTGCTACCAGAACACCTTTCTCTCTTCTCATAAGTTGCATTGTAATGGTATCACCAATTGCATACTGACGTGTTTCCATAGCGACAACACTGCAATGCACGGAGGCGTTAGCAGTGTAAAAATAACATTGCAAAAAGATGCATGATTTAATTAATATCGTCTCACCTCTTGAGATCCTTCTTATGAACAGAGCCATAACAAATAGGACACTTACTCCAGGTCTTCTCACTCAAGGAGAGATAGTGAAGGATACATGCCCAGCAGAAGATGTGCCCACAGCGGGTGATCTTGGCAGCAGTTGGTGGGTACAGACATATGGGGCAAGAGGGCACTTCATGGCTACAGATTCGCTGAAATGGCACATGAGAAGAACAGCACAAGTTTTAGACTAAGAAATCAGTTCCTGGGATCCAGAATAAGCCACCTGTAAGATCTACTCTAATATATTATCTTCCAGCTTTTTAGGCTCTGTTTATTTATCAAGAAATTAGCACACTGTCAACTAACACCTTCAGACTCCACACGGAATAACCTTCTAGGCAACCCATCTTGTTTTTTATTGCTTATTTCTGCTCAAATGACATTAAAAAGTGAGTCTTCTCACACTTCCCCTCAGGTATTCATCGTCTCTAAGAGTTAGCATTATCCTTATTATGTGAATTCAGACAGTGAGAAGGCAAGCGAGCTCTGTGGCCTCTCCCACAAGCAGACTTGTGCAGCCCTGTGTAACTGTGAGACTGAACTTACCCACTTCCAAGAAAATGCTACGTCTAGTCAGACACTTTGGTAGCTTCTCTGTGTGGCAGAGACATAACTGCCAAGCAAGCACCTAGAGTTTTCAGCTCTCTTGTAGTGGCAGGTGACAGTAAGCCTACCTCCTCCCCACCTACACCATGCACCAGACTGTCTTGGCAGATATAAATTGCTGCTTGAGGCAACCCAAAACTTCTGACCACAATTCTCAAGAGATTTTCCATTTTGTTGCTAGGCAAGATAGGCCACCTATGCACAGAATAATTCTTCAAAATTCTACACTCTAGTCCTCTTCTGTGGACTCATGCCCAAGTTTTCTGTTAATATCTCAATCACAAGGACTCAGTCTACAGAATGTCAGATACTATTTTTGATGAGCTCCCATCTGCGAAAGCAAGAAGAAGCTGCTAATTTTCCTAATAGATTTTAGCACTTCTCTTTTCCTGTCATGAAAGTATTTCATAATGTATTCCATGACAGATCTTTCCCAGTATTGTGGGAGTGACAGAAAAGGCCTCAACTCAAAAACAGATGAGTTTTATGTAACATCACAGAGGTAGTTAAAGACAGGTTGAGGTTCTTACGAAGGAAAAAAAAAAAAAAATCTAGCCCATCACAACTGACCACTTGCTCCACAAAGTCCCAGTTGACCAAGGTATCTGGATCAGCAAAGTGGACTGTGTAGTCCTGTTCTTCAGACACAACAAACTGGCAGCTGGGGAAAGGCAAAGAGACAGATGATCCACTCAGTTGTTTCTAAAAACTTTGAGAACTATCCTATAGGACTCTCTCAGCTTCTTCTTTGTCCAGCAGAAAACTGCTGGATGCAGTCAGTAACTTCTATCAACAAGAAATCAAGAGTTCAGTTCACAACCAGATTTTCAGGACACAGGTGTGTCTAATTTCAGTTAGACACAACATCACACAGTAAGTACAGAATGAGCCAGGCAGACTGGTTTTCCAGAAACGTGTAGGAAACAGTCAGCTGCAATGGGGATCTATTAAAAAACAGGGAATCCACAAGGGGAAAAATCTTGTCACAAGAACTACAACTAATGGGGTTCCTGCAAATAGACTTCACTACAATAAGCCACAAAACCTTATGGAGAAATCAGAAGCATCAGTGCTGAAAATACTTTTTATCTTTAATATTATCAGGGATAGGATGTCCTGAACACACTTCAAATTCTGGGGAAATTTTCAGTCAAAAAGGAATTCAGCTGCTAGGTACCATACTGATCATCATTTGGGTTATACTACGTACTTTGGGACCCACAAAATAATCAGCATTTTAAGAACTAAGACCCATATAAGTAATTGCCTTTGGGACTTAAAAATTCAGATTAACTTTCATCTAGCAAATGTTATCACTTCTATCACAACAAACCAACTTTTGGAAAAAAAACAACCATCTTCTATAAGGAACTGTACAGATATTCCCAAATAGGAGTGTCATGTCCCAAAGCCATGCTTGAGAATTTGAGCAGAGGATTTTTGTTTGTATCTAAAGGACTCACTCCAACAGATATCTTGCAAATAGGTGAAGACAACACCCCTTTAAAATATAGACATTACCACTAAAAACACTACAGAAAGGTAATTTCATCCTGGAAAAGACAAGACAATTAGTCAAGCCCAAAGAGAACTCCCTGGCTTGTCACCCCTTACAGCTCCATGTCTCTGCAGAAGTCTAAGAGCCCCATGGATCTCCCACTCACTTGGCCTGCAGGAAGAGCTCCTTGTTGAAGGGTTTATGCCCCCACTTGTTCCTTTTCCCCCAGTTGCCATGTCCATTCCCATCAAAATGTCCTGCTTGGCCACGGGGTTCAAAGGTGAAGTTCAGTAAGTGGTTCAGATTAATCTTCTTGGGACCAGAGAACTGGGCAGGGCTGAACTCTGCCCGTTGAGCCTCTGCTACCTAAGAGAGAACAGCATTTGTTAGAAATTGCTGGAGTTTACAGCAAAGGCATCAATACAGGTGGACATCCAGGCCCCATCAGTGACAGCACATGCAGCATCTACTCACTCACCTTCTCCCATCCCTGTTCTGCAAATCAAGTAGTGCAGTTAGAAATGCCTGAGAATCTGAAAGTGAGAACTCAGTGCTCTAACCCCACACTGAGCAAAAGGAGGAGAGAGTTGAAACAACCACAAAGACATGTAAAAGCTGGCAAAACATAGTCAATAAGAAATTGTTCAAATCCTGACAATACTCTTTTAGATAGTAATACAAGCCTGATTACTGTTTGCACAGGCTGTACTTGTTTTGGTTAATTTTCATGTAATGAAGTAACAAATCAAAATTCAGCAGAAGCAGCACATGAATTTTCAGCAAGTGATCTAGGTGAGAAGTGCTGCTCATCCATCAACACTGAAAAACCAGAGTATCAGTTAAAGCCCACAAACACTCTACAGTATTTAGATCCACATCAGCACAAAAGCCTCAACCTGGTTCTACCCTGATATCAGCAAGGCCAATACAATTACTTCTGCAATACCACTATCACCTGTAAATTTGTGCCCCTGAACTGGGTGGACACAATCAATCTTCACAGGGCAAACTTTGGCCTGTTTAGAAGACTGGTTGGCAAAGTCCCTTGGAAGGCAGTGCTGAAGGGCAAAAGAGTCCAAAAGACTGGACATACTTCAAGAAATCTTAAAGGCACAGGAACACGCTGTCCCCTTGTGCCAAAAAATGAGTGAAGAGCAGCCTGGCTCAACAGAGAGTTTTAAATGGAACTCAGGAAAAAAAGGAATTTATGACCTGAGAAAGAAGGGATGGGAGCTCAAAAGGACTACAAGGATGTCATGAGGTTGTGCAGGGAAAGAAGTGAAGGGCCATAGCCTGACTAGAACCTAATCTGGCCACTGCTGTAAAAGACAAAAAGATGTTTCCATAAATACATCAGCTACAAAAAATGAGCTAAAGAAAATCCCCATGCTTTATTGGATGCAGAAAGAAACCCAGTAGCAAAGGGTGAGGAAAAGGCTGAGGTACTTAATGCTTTCTTTCCCTCAGCCTTTAATAGAAAGGCCAGTTGACCTCAGGGTACCCAGTCCCCTGGGATGGAAGACTGGGACAAGGAGCAGAATGAAGCCCCATACTCCAGAGAAACAGTCAGTGCCCTGCTGTGCCACTCAGACACCCCATGGGGCTGGATGGGATCCACCCACGGGGACTGAGGGAGCTGCCAGCAATGATCATCATTTACCAACCAATGGGAGGTCCCAGCTGACTAGAAGTCAGCAAATATGACACACACCTAAAAGAAGGGCTGGAAGGAGGATGTGGGCAATTACAGGCCTGTCAATCTGACCTCTGTGATGGGCAAGGTTATGGAGGAGATTATCCCTCAAGCCATCACACAGAGTGTACAGCACATCCAGGGGATCAGGCCCAGCCAACATGGGTTTATGAAAGGCAGGCTCTGCCTGACTAACCTGATCTCCTCCTATGACAAGGTGACACAGTGCATGAGGGAAAAGCTGCGGATGTTGTCGGCATGGAGCTTAGAAAAGCCTTTGGCACAGCTTCTCACAGCATTCTCCTGAAGAAAGTGGCTGCCCATGCCTTGGATAAGCACACTACTCCAAGTAAAAAACCTGTCTGGATGGCTGGGCCCAGGGAGCAGAGGGACAGAGGGTGACATCCAGCTGGGCCCCCACGAGTGGGGTTCTCCAGAGCTCAGTATTAGGGCCAGTCCTGTTTGATGTCTTTATCAATGATCTGGACAAGGGGACTGAGGGCACTCTATGCAAGTCCACATATGACACCAAGCTGGGTGGGAATGTAGATCGGCTGGAGGACAGGAAGGCTCTGCACAGGGATCTGGACAGCTGGACTGACTGGTCAACACCACTGATGCGAGGTTCAACAACACCAAGTGCCAGGTTCTACACTTGGGTCACAACAGCCCCTTGGAATGCTCCAGGCCTGGGAAAGAGCAGCTGGAAAAGACCATCAGAAAAAGACCTGGGGGTGTTGGTAAACTGCAGCTGAACATGAACCAGGTGTGCCCAGGTGGGCAAGGCAGCCAGTGGCACCTGGGCTGTAGTAAAAATAGCGTGGCCAGCAGGGACAGGGCAGTGAAATTGTGTCACTATATATTTCCACAAAAAACCTGTGTCATGTGTACACATCTTGGCACATATTCCTCAGACAGCATTTTGCTATCTGCTTGGAGCACAGCTAAGAGCACTCCTCTTCTGCAGTTGCCAAGTTGCTCTGCTCACACTCCCTCTGGCATCCCAGCAATCTTAGCACCCCTTATTACTCTCTCCCTTCCCAACCCGAGCACAGCAGACCTAGCTAGGCAGGTCAGGGTGATCCTCTCATCCCAAGACAGGAGGCCTTGGAGTCATGGCATTACACTTCTCACCTCATCTCGTCGTCCACCATTAGAAGAGCTAAAAGTTTTGCCGCTCCCACCGCTGCCTCCCCTTTGAGGAGGCATCTTGTTAAAAGCTTTGCTTTTCTGTGAATTGGAGCGACGGGACTGACTGGAAAAGTTCTCATTTTTTGAATATGAAGTTTCTCTTTTACGATTATAACGCTGTTTGGATCCACTGGCATTCTTTCCATCTGAAAAGAAAATAAAAAGAAAAATCAGATCAGCAGCTTCAGAGCTGGCCTCAAGTACTGCACCTCAGCTAAATTCAGCACCTCAGCTCAGAGATGAGCTCACCTCAGCCACCATCTTAAGTGGACATTATAGTGAACATATCAGGACATTAAATCCCCCAACAACCCAAACAACTTCATTCCCATCATTGTCCAAAGATCTGGTCAAAGAGTTTTAAAGAATATATTTGCTGTGATTCACCTTTTATTAAAAAAAAGTTGAATTTCTTTTTTCCAGATTTGGAATTGCCACCACCAGATATCAGTGTGTTACCTGGTACATTAAGTTATAAATATTAACATCACATACCACATCTTCATACCCCGTTATAAGAACTGACAACAACTAGTTCTTTTTTTCATTTAATTTGCCTAAACCACACAATTTATCCTATTTATTCACACATAAAATACACTGCACAAATACACCACTGCCTGCATTTTTCTTAAAGGCTTCCACTGCCTGTTTTCAATCACTTCTGCACTTTTTGCTTAAAAAATCCCAGCAGATCTAATTCTATTTTAAAAATATTTTTATGTCATCAGGCCAAAAAACGCTAATTGATCTTGAAGCACAAACCAAACACTTTGTGGCCTTGCAGGGCACATACCTAAGATCTAAGTACTAAGTCCACCAACCTATGCAACAACTATCTGCCAAAAGCTGTACTTAGCACACCACTGACCCTAACACAGGACAGTGATGAAGCACAAAGCAAAAAAACTGCAGGAATAAAGAGCAGAAAAATCAATCCAGCTCTTTAGAGCAGTGGTGAAGCACAGAGCAAAAAACTGCAGGAATAAAGAGCAGAAAAATCAATCCAGCTCTTTAGAGGGGTGTTCTGTACCTCAACAGCTGCTAAATCAAACTGCTAGAACAGAGTTAATACTATGAAAGTATTTCTAGCAGCCTTAACACAAGATCAGAGCTGCCCAAGGACACGACAGGCTGCAGGCTGGGTGCTTAACCCAGCACCTCCACCACCTGCCCCAAGTTTTATTTGTAGCAGAGGTACAGTGATAAGCTCAGAAACAAAACTCCTCAGGCTCCACAAGACATCTACCCACACCGGCCAGCCCCAAAGTCTCTCTGGATACTCAGTAAACATTACACAAACAGCAAGACCTCACACAATATCTAGTTGCACTTCATAAAAGCCTATTAGCTTCCCTTTTCCCACTTTGCAGTCTTCCTCCCCAGCCCTTGGCATAAATCTCACGTGGCAGGCAAACACATCACTGTGATTCAGGATCACGTTTCTCACATGGGCAGTTTCATTGCCAGTGTTCCCAGTTTTTCCCTTTCCCAGCACCCCTTCCTATCTACCCAAGCATTTAAAACAGCTGGAATGGCATCATCCACATAAAGTATCTTTTGTTGTTATTTTAAGTTTTTTCTTCCACCTGCATTCCCCAGAAAAGGTGAGCTGAGAACAGGATGTGTTATTGTATATTACTGAGGATCCAACTTCAAAATAATAAATTAAGCAATAAAAGTGGCTGAACCAGGTTCTGTGCTGGTCTGCTGTTTCTTGCACTTGTCAGACTTCTCTGGGTGCAACTACAGCTAAAACAGAACACTATCATTACTTTCACACGATGTGACAGGCCCATATTGCAGACAAACTTCATCATCAGAATTGGTAATTTACTCTGCTATTCAAAAGGCTGATCCTTTAATTCAGAATTAAACCAACTCTGTCAGAACCACAGCTGTGTAACTCAAACACATGCCTGCAGAGCTGGCAGTGCTTTAATGCACATCAGGCTAAAAGGACATGGCTTGAGCATTATCAGGAAAAAACACACCAGAAGCTGCCAAGCACTGAGGGTGTGACCAGGTCTGGCTGAATGATTAGACAGACCTTTTTTGAGAATACTTATAGGGAAGAAGGAATAACCAACACCTCTCAGTCTCTGGTAAAAAATTAAGTAAATTTGAAGCAGTTTAGACTACTTCTTAAGTTACTCATGAGCAGAACTTTTCAGCTCAGCCACTCTCTCAAATCTGTAATTTCAGCAAATGCACTAGAGGGGCACATGCCCGTTGTGCCTGTACCACTTTGCAGTTTCTCTGCCATTTTCAAATGGGGAAAAGAAACAACTCAAAAAAAGTCAGTCTAAAGTGGGTGTTTACAAGTCCCTGAACAAGGAACAGCTCACCCCTGGAGCTGACAGAAGAATCTCCTACCACTTAAAGTTCTAATCGAGTTACTCACCACCAACTTTGTCAGTCAGATGGTTTACACACATTCCTGTCATACTGTAGGTCCTTTTAAGGCACCTCCTAGAGCCTTTGGGAGTCACTTCAGTGACGCTCACATGTTATAGGAAAGAACTCTCCACTTGTGCCTTTTTTAAAAGGACACTACAAGAGTCTAATAATGCTTCAGATGGGCAGTTCCACCCCCCACCACAAGAATAACTGACCTCAGCTGAAGCCTGGTCCATCAGAGAAGCAATGAAGTTGGTCAGCAGACAACCAGGAGCTTGGAAGGCAGCTGTAAATTGGAACAGCTTTTCCCTACCCTGAATCTAAGCAATGCTGTCTCTTCCAACCTTTCCAGCATGCCACACGTCAGGGAGCTCTGCTTTCTATCATCCATCCCAGCACTCCCACAAAGGACAGGGTAGAACAGGCTGCACTCTGGCACAGAGAAAAGCAGAAGATTCTCACTGCCATCCCCTCTTGTGAAATCCCAGTTTTAAGCAGGGTAAGTTTGGATTTGGTTGTTTCTTTTTGGCAAATGAGAAGTTAGCAACAGCCAGAGTGCTGGTGAGGCACTTACTCTTCACCCAGGTCCTCAGCTAGCCCTTTTGCTGTTTTCATGGCATCTAATCTATCTAACTATACACATATATATCTACATAGAAGTTATGTGGATTTATCTACCCATTCACACTCCAAAATACTTATAAAAATACTGCCTGTATAATTTAAAAACACTAAAACTCTTCTGGCATTTTGGAGAAAGCCCTGAGATTTGTGGTTTCTCCTGCTGCTAGAGGACCTGTATTGCCTGTATAATTTAAAAACACTAACAATAAAACTCTTCTGGCATTTTGGAGCAAGCCCTGAGATTTGTGGTTTCTCCTGCTGCTAGAGGACCTGTATCTCCAAAGATCCAGAGAGGGGAGATGAAGCTCAGAGCATTAGAAGCAGCTGTAGGTGCCCCCTTGGGCACTGGAGCTGCACTACTGGCTTGCTGGGGTGAGAACTACTGTTTCCTTCCACCTTTTTCCCCCTCTTTTCTGCTGAGCTGTGCTGAAGCCAGCAGCATTGCATAAGGGGTCTAGATCACACTAAAGCCACAGGGTGGTTTCATGAAAGCACGCTGAGGCCACTGCTGCTGCCAAGGCAAACATCCCAGAGAGCAGGAGGTGACCCAGCTCCCAGCCCAGCCAAGCAGGCTCACTGTGGCTGTGATAAGGCCCAGGAAGGTTTGTGACAGCTCACACTGTCCATCAGCTCCACAGCACTGCAGAGAACCCCAACAAGCCTGTTTTGCCTTAGCTACTTTATTCCACTCTAATTGGATGTGATTCCTGTTGGCACACTAATACAACATAAAGAAACTTTTCTGTTAAAACTTTCAGTTTCATTTAGTCTCTGAGGCCAAATTTGAAAGATAGGAGGAATCAAGCTTCCACAAATACAAGGGAATACAGTACTCAGCCAATTTCCAGCTGCACTGCAAGAGAAAGGGAAGCTACCATAAGGGTTCAGGAATATGCATTTCTTCATTTCCTCAGCTGGACAGTTGCAGCAGGTAACTTTGGAAAGCATCAAACAGCAAGAGCTTGACTGGATTTAACCCAGTGACCAGCTGAGGAAGGTCTGTGGTCCACAGGATTACCTTCCATTGCAGAGGAGATGCAAGATTTCCAGAACACGTCCTATACCTGTCCTTAAAGGGGTGCACCACATCAGCTACAAGGACAGTGGTAAGGAACTCCAGAAAAAGATTCCATATGGTGACATGCCAGTGTCCTACACCCAACAGCTATGAAAACATAGCCACAGTTTTGCCCAGCTGCATCCTGTGTAGTTGTTTGCCCTAATTTCATCAAGAGAATCTTTTTGTTTTAGTTTTCAGTAGCCTCCAGTTAAGATATTCCTAAATAAACATCTACTACTATGAAAAGAGATTCTAATTTGTCCATCTCTCTCTGATGCCCTGTAATGGAAGCAACTCATCCCTCTCCCTCCACTGTAGTTTGGAAACAAGTATCACTAAAGTGGAATTATGCTATGACAAAATTTTCCACTGTTTTTTTAACAAAAAAAAAAAAAAAAAAAAAGTCTTAAAAACTTTTAGTGATTATTTAATTATAAGTTTGGAGTAGAGAAGAACAGTCATCAGGCTTCGTCTCCCCACTGCTCCTGTGCTACCAGTGCCATTATTTCAAACCTGTCAAGGGTGGTACTCCACAAAAATCACTTAATAATTTTATTCTGGGCTGGAACAACAGGCCTTTTACATCCTTCCTCAGATATCCTCCAGATACTGTGTCTTCTACATGAAGGGATACCAGCCACAGCACAAATCATCTTAACCCCTTCCTGAAGGACGTTTGCGTTCTGCGAACAAAACTCCACAGAGCACCACACACCGCTATAAAAGAAGCTGGAGTGAGGAGGTGTCTCTTGGCAAGACAAGGACAGAAAAAGTTCTTAAAAAGACTTCCAAGTGTTTGAATTCGAAGTTAAAATCTCACTGTAATAGCAGTTACACCACAACCTGGGGAGCTGTGGGTGAGCCACCTCCCATGTCCCACTTCTGTCAATCCTGGAGAACGCCAATTAATACAGGTGAAGAGCAGGTAATACCTGGTTACCCAGGACATGACCATGCTTAGAAGGTCCAAAAAGGAGTCAACAAACACCTCCAAGATACTTATTTTCTTAACTCTCTGGAGTGCACTCCTACTCTCTCAGAGGCCTCAAGTAATACAGCTGAAACAAACCACTGAGGAGGAAGGAAATTAGTACAGCAATGGTGGTGTAGCAACCTGTTGACACTCTCTCACATACTTCCAGGACTAAAATCACCAATTTTCCTCACACATTCACTCTCTTCCTAACTTCCTAACCAAGTTCAGAGAGCTATGTGGGCTTAAGTATTACCTTGAAATGACGACAGGAACCACACTGGCTTCTGACAAACTGCTCTGTCAGCAGAACCAGCTGTTTGCAATCCCAGGTGAGACACTTTGGGTTGAATGCCAGAGGAGCAGACAGGAGCCAGCTAGCCCCGAGCTCCCCCAAAGCAGGTCACTGAAACACCGGGGCGAGGGGAACGCTGTGTGCGACACCAGACCCCCTCGGGGAGGTGTAACAACACAGGGACAAGACAAAGTTAAGGGCTCTATTCACAGGCGCTGGGGAATGTATGGTCTTACTATAGCACCAGGGCTTTAGCGCTCAAGCTGCTTATTCCAATACTAATGGAGATAAAGCATTAATCCTTAAAGGAAAAGGAGAATAGGAATCCCAGCTCGCCAAACAGCGAGCAAAGCCGGAAGAGGAAGGAAAAAGAAACCAAAAACAGGCAGTGACCTGAAACGCCGCCTATTAAACGCAGCTGAGACACAAACAACCCGACGAGGCGAAGTTGAGCTTCACCGCAAACCCAAGGGGGGCACAAGGCCGTCTGTCCCCCGCTCGCCCCCTCCCCGCTCGCCCCCTCACAGCGCTCACCGCCTTTGGGCTTAGACTCCCCCGCGGCGGGCCCGGCCGAGGCGGACCGCGGCTGCTGCCCTTTGCTGCCGGCCGAGGATCCGGGCGCACCGGAGCCGCAGGGGCTGCTCTTGTCCATGGCGGGGGCTGCGGGGGTCGCGCCGGGCGGGCTCTGCAGCATCAACGGGCGCCCCGGGCGAGCGGCGGCCCTGGGCGGGGGGGCACGACGGGCGCTGGCGGAGCCGGCGGGGGCCCAGGCTCATGGCCCGCGGGGGTGACCGGCGGGGGCGGCGCAGCGCGGACTCGGCCTCCTTCATGGCGACATCTTCTCGCTGCTCCGCTCGAACCGGGGAAGGCCGCGGGAGGCCGGGCCGGGCCTGCGGGGCTCCGGGCGCGGGGGAAAGAAGAGCTGCTCACGGAGCCCCGCGGGGCCCGGCGCTGCTGCCGCCCGAGGGGTCGGCACCACCCCGGCACCCACCGGCTGCTCGGCGCCGCACCGGCCCCGGCTCGGCCGCCGCTGCCCCGTAATGGCGACGAGTCGCCCGCAGCAGTGGCCGGACCCGGATGCAGCCGGTCCGGGCGGGCCCGCGGGCATGACGGGACTTGTAGTCCTGGGCCGCGCGGGGCGCGCCGGGAGCCGCGGGCGGGCCCAGCGCCGAGCCCGGAGCCCGCCCCTCGGCCCCAGCGGCACCGACGGGATCGCCCCCACCTCTGCAGGACAGAAAAGCATTTGGTATAAAATCATTGCTATCGCTTTGTAGCAAATAACCGTAAAAGTTAAAAAAAAAAATCTTATCAGGCCTACTTGAAGTGATATTTTTTAACTTTTCCCTCAAAGTAAAAGGGGGAAAAAACCCACAAAGCAACTCGGATCCGAAAGACATTTCTTTTAACCTTTAAAATGCATTCTTAAATGCATCTCCTGGTGCCTTTTCTATTATTTTAGGGATGAGAGCTTCAAGTTCTGTGGGAGAGCAATTCCCAGCTCCTTAAAAAAAAGTCCAGGTGGAGCACGTAAGGGCACCTTTACCCCGTAATTCATACCACGGTCTGAATGGACAGCCCCGCAAGTAAAAGCTTCACTACTAGTTTTGTGCGCACAGACCACATGCTCTGTCACACCAGTATCATCAACAAATCCACGAATTTGTGTTTTACATGTTTCAAACAAATCCACTATAAATATTATTTTAAGAAAAGCCTCATAAAGGTCTTATTTTAACACCTGATTGTTCCCTATTTAGGTCTATTATTCTTAGAATTACTGATCAAACTGGGAGTGTAGTTACCACAGTGTTTAGATCTTTTGGATTTGAGGGGGGTGAAAACCCTCAACTTTAAGAAAGTTGTTCCTCCGCATTTGAAAAGAAGCAAGAAACAGCACATGCAGTACCAGAAAGAGTAGAGAGACACAAAACTTTTTATTAGCAAATTAGCTTGCTGTGGGAAGAAAATAAATACGAGGAAGTCTTCCCCCAAATAAAAACAACCATGTAGTTCAAACAGTTCACAAAATAAACAGGTCACCTATAATAAAAAAGCATTCCAAGTCGCAGGAGCAGCTCCCTGCCAGAACCACCCGCCAAGCAGCCCCATAGGTACTGTCACTGCCAGCGCGCTCTGGGGCGCCGCTCGGCGCCTCCGCCGTGTCCGGGCAGCGCTGGCCGGGTGTGCCGGGCCGGGGAAGGCGGGGCCGGGGAAGGCCCCGCCGCTCCCCTCACGGCTCCGCCAGCCCCGCCCGCGGCTCCGCCTCCGCCGCCATCGCTCGGGAGCGCCCCGGCCACGCCCCCTGCGCACCGGCCGTCGGCCATTGGTCACCGCTAGGAGCTCCCCAAGATCTCAT
Organism: Pyrgilauda ruficollis; assembly: GCF_017590135.1. Lineage (NCBI taxonomy): Eukaryota > Metazoa > Chordata > Aves > Passeriformes > Passeridae > Pyrgilauda > Pyrgilauda ruficollis. The sequence continues at coordinate 3,341,377 of NW_024531043.1, forward strand.
TGGTCAGGCGCGGGGCGATGGGCGGGGCGTTCGCCAGCCCGGCGTGCCGCGCGCCCCCTCCCATTCCCATGGCGACGGGAACGCCGCTGCGGCCCCGGTAAACCGGGGGCACTAGGGAGAGCGGCTGCGGCTTCTCTCTGCCTGAAACAATTGTAATGCTGTGGACGCTCTAATGAGCAGGGAGGGGATCGACTAAAACCCTCCCGCTGCTCCTGAAAGCACCGTTTGCTGAACAAGAGCCTGGGTCGTTCTATTGGTCTGGCTGGCCATTACCTCTAGTTGGTCAAGGAGCTTTGAGCCCGCACTGGGAAGAGTTTCTGAGTTTTTTCTCAGTACGATAGCAGCTATCAGCAGAGCCTGGGGTTACTGGAAAAACACAGAGGACACTGGGCTTATCTTCAAGGCTCCACATATTTTCCTTCCCTGCAACACGTCACCAGGAGTGGGACATGGGACAGACAGATGGCCTTCGACCCAGGCCAAGGGCTACGGTAGCTATTTGTCCCTGACAGAGCACAGGCCTGGCTAACCACAGTGCTCCTTGGTGACTTATGTATTTAGCTCAGCATTCAAGTATTCTGGATTTTGGAGATTTCTTTGAGGTGACACCAGGCCCCAGGAAAAGGCCAAAGTATCACATGATCACAGTATTTCATTTTTCCAACTGTTCCCCCTTCATGTCTGGTGTGGATAGTGTTCCATGAAAGGCTATTGCAATCAATCATTTATCCTCTTTGTAATGACTGTGATTTTTCTTTCAACTTCCCATTTCTCCACAGCCCAATCGGGCCCTGCAGAAGTTGCTGCTCCATTTCTTTAGCACGTGTGTATCCTCTACCACAGCTGCCTGATCATACGTGGTTGTTTGTATCAACCACTGAAGAGGGTTTATTTGCAGGAGCAAGCCCCTGGCAGGCCCATCTTCCAAGCAGCCCCTCAGGTATTGTCACTGCCAGCGTGCCCTCAGTGCCACCATCGGCAGGGTGTGCAGGGTGTGCCGGGCAGGGCCAACCTGCAGCTGCTCACACACGGGCTCAGTTCAGCCCCGCCACCCACGGGCCACACAAGCACCGCCCCGGCTCCCGCTCCCCGAGCGCAGCCGCTGTCCTTTGTTGCCAGGCCCGCAGGGGTGGCTCCGCTCCATGCCCGGTACCGAGTCTCCCACATCCGGATGGAGGCCAGGCCTGTGCGCTGCAGTGGGAGCACTGCAGGCCCCACACAGAGCCCCCCACACCCCTCAGGCTGCACTCCCCCACGGTCCCAGCCATCCACCACCACCACAACATACAAATCAGCCAGAAATAACAACCTGGCTGGGGTAGAACTTGGCTTTTATTCTCCAGTACACTTCACCAGAGACAGCAGAAAAAAGAAACAACTCAGGTTTTGGGACAGCACATCCAGCAAAAATAGAGGGGGGGAAATTATTTTATAAAAGTAAAATGAAAATAATAAGAGAAGTCTGGAACATAAAGAGCTAAACACACTGTCAGTACTTGCATAGCACTAGCAGTAATCAGGAAATACAGTAGATGGCTATAAAACTTGCAAAAAGCAAAACTGCTCCAACAGCTCTAGTAGCAAAGGAGGAGCCTTCTGGAAAAAAATAAATACAAGGAAGACTTTTTTGGTACTTTTCCTTTTTATATCCACGATGTAATGTCATCTGTTACAACATAATCCCTGCCATTGCCCTTGAAGATCAAGGCCTGTGTCCTCAGGAAGGCTGCAGTAACTAGTCAGAGAGTCCTGTAACTGGATGCAAGTTTCAGTAACAGTCCATGGTTCTAACCAGACTTGAAAAGAAGAATAGCAACTTGGCCGAGGTAGAAGTAGATGAAGTGCTTGGTCTCATGAGTCACGTAGCTGCCAAAATTCCTTCCCACGATGCAGTGCCAAGTGGGATTGTATTTCTTGTCAAACTCCTGCAAAACAGATCACTACAAATTAAGAACTCATCTAATAGGTATTCACCTTCTGAGTAAGGCAATCAGAGGAAGAACAGATGCTCTTTAAGTACTAGGATTATTTTATTTACATCTTATTGTTTACCTGCTGCTTGGTCAGACACACAAAAACCCCACAGTGCTTCCTAACTGAGCAGCAGTAAGTTTAAAACTTTACTTTTGTTGAAGGAAAGTAATCTTCTATTCCCCCATAATTTATACCATGATTGAATCCACAATTCTCACATAAAAGATAATTAGTTTTGTACCCACAGGGACAAAGCCATAATTTAGATTTCATTGTTTATCAGCAGCAAAGTTACTAAACAGAAAATTCTCTGCCACATGCTCTGTAACAACAGTATGATCAATAAATCTAAGCAGATGTGCTTTACATATTTTCAAACACATCCTCTATAAATTCCCAGTAGTTGCAACAAAGGACATCTGAAAAGTACTAAACCTCTTTTCAACTTTCATAGGTAATTTTCTAGAAAAAAAAAAACCTTTCAGTATTCTGGTCATAGCAAACAAGTATTTATTTAGCAGAAGCAATCATTCTGCATGGATGAATTACTTCTCATGTTAGAGAAGCTCCTCCACCCCAAGTATCCCAAATTTTAAAGTCACCTCCACGCCAGGTATCCTGGAGCAGAGCCCCAGGCTTTGAGTGGTACAGCAGCAGAACAGCTCCAGCTGGGTGCCTTCAGAAGGACCCCGGACAAAGAAACTGCCAGGCAATTACACCCTCCCAGTCTCAGTTTCCCACCCTTCACAGTTCTGACTAATAATAACATTAGGGTCTGGGGACTTCTTGTTTTTTATTGTTTTTTTTTCATTGTCTCTGGACAGTCTTTTTTATCTCATGTTATGATTTCTGCTGACAGTTATAACTTCCTTATTTTCCAGCTTGAAACAGCTCTTGAGGCCCCTTTTCAGAGTGTCAGGAAAAAGTTAACATATCTATGTGAAAATTCACAGCTTGTGGCCTAAACCCTTATCAAACTTAGCCCCTCATGCCAAGCAGTTAACTCCAGACAGTTTCAGTCCAATCGGCCTCAACATTTCAACAGCTCTTCCACTCAGATCGCTTTAACTTCTACTGACGCACTTTGATTTCTCCGTTCTCCTGAGCTGACGAAGCAGGAAATATAATCTGAACTAGATCTTTCTCATGTATTGTTAATCCTACATAAAGGATGACACAGATATTGCAAACAACAGATAACCAGTGCCACCAAGATTTTTTTTCTTTTTTGCTTATATCACTATGTAATGAGAGGTGTGTTTACAGAGAATTGCAGAAAACTACTTTTCCCCTGCTATTTTTGATCCAGCTGGCAAGAATTGTAAAGAGATCCTTAAGATTAAGTTAAATACAAAGGAAACCAAGAAGAACAAGCTACCTCTCAGAGGCAAACCATAGGAGAGCTCAATGGAGTCCCTGTGTTTTGTACCAGCTCATCAGTCACAGGGACAGTCAGGTGCCACTCTATCCTCACGTGGACAACAGACAGTGGCAAAAAAGGCCCTAATCAGAAAGCACTGCAAGAAAAAAGCAGCACCCAGAAAGGGCCCGTAAAGGGTGGGTAAAGGAACACACGGACATCAGCCTAAAGAGAAAGTCCAACCTGATTACCTAGCATCTCTAGAACTTGTTTTTCTAGCACTACTTGCCTAACAGCATTCTCCCCAATTGATTTTTCATGTGCACAGAGAAATCACGAGAACATTACAAGCCAACATTTACCTTCTTTATGTGAGCAGCGATGTCCTTCTCGATGTTGTACTTCTCTAATGCTTGAGTTGCACATTCCACAGCATCTTGCTGCATCTCTTCTGACATGTCCGCATTTTTGATCACTGCCTTTCGATCACTCATGATTGCCTGCTTGGAGGAAAGAAGAAGGAAATTCAAAGTTGCACGAGCACCTGCCAGAACCACCTGCTGCCCAGCAGCCGCACAGGCATCGCCGGGCACGGCCCCGGGCTCGGCCCGAGCAGCGGCGGCTCCAACGCCGGCTCACGCTCGGCAGCCGCTCCCCGGCCGCGGCCACACAAGCCCCGCCGCCCTCCCGGCCCTCCCCAGCCCCGCTCCAGCCCGGCAGCTCCGCGAGAGAGCGCGGCCGCTCCATCGCCCGGCCCGACGGCCCTTCCCTCCCCCGAGCGAGGCGGAGAAAGCCCGGCACGCACGGCCCAGGGCTCGGAGCCCCGCGCGGCTGCAGGGTGCCGCCGGCAGCTGCCGGGGATGGAGGAAGACCGGAGGCGGCGGCCGGGGAAGAGCCCCGGCACGGGGGCTGCCCAGTCCCAGACTTCCCGAGCCGGACCCGGACTCAGCCCCTCTGGGCAGCTGCCCCTGACCAATGCTCAAGGCCGGCAAGGCCTTGCCCTCACCGTCGAGCGGGCGCCGCGATATCGGCGCGGTGCGGATGCAGAGCCGGTGACGGTGCGGGACGGCGCGGAGCGATGCACGCACTCGGCTCCGCCGCCGCGGCTGTTTAACCGACCCGCGCGCGCCGCCGGCGCCTCCGAGCGCCCCCAGCCCCGCCCCCTCAGCACGGGCCGTCAGCCATTGGTCACCGCTACCATCACCCCGAGATCTTATTGGCCCCGATCCGGTGCTCTTGCAGGGTTTTGCCGCAGCAATTTCTTTCAGCCCGGCATGCCTTGCGGCCGTTCCCATGGCGACCGGCGGCCGCGGTGATGCGCGGCGGGCACGGCCCTGGGGCGGCCCCGGGCCCGCCGGCCCAGCCGGCACAGGCAGGACTGGTGCCTCTCACGCCGTGAGCAGCCCGTCCCCGTCGCTTTAGTTTTTTCTTCACGGCTGAGCTGCTTGAACGCAGGAAGGAAGAAGGGGAAGGAATAACCCCGAGCGCCGGTACAGGTTGGGCGCTGACCGGCTGAAAAGAGGCTCTGTGGAGATGGAACTTGGGGTCCTCGCAGACAACAAACTGTCCCTGAGCCAGCAGTGTGCCTTGGGGCCAAGAAAGCCAACGGAGTCCTGGGGAGCATTAGGAAGAGCATTGCCAGCAGGTCAGGGAGGCGATCCTGCCCCTCTGCTCAGCCCTGGTGAGGCACATCTGGAGGGCTGTGTCCGGCTCGGGGCTGCTCAGGACGAGACACGGAGCTCCTGCAGCGGGTCCGGGGGAGGGCAGCACGGATGATTAAGGGACCAGAGTATCTCTCCTATGAGGGAAGGCTGAGGAAGCTGGGCCTGTTCAGCCTCAAGAAAAGACAGCTGACAGGGAATCTCGTTAATGTGTATAATTATATAAAGGATGAGTGTCAGAGGATGGACCAGGGTCTTCTCAGTGGTGCTGAGAAATAGCACAAGAGGCAGACAACAGGCAGAAACTGATGCGCAGGAAGTTCCACCTGAGTGAGAAGAAAAATTTCTTCACTGTGCAGGTGACTGTGCACTGGAACAGGTTGCCCAGAGAGGTTGTGGAGTCTCCCTCAGTGGAGATATTCCAGAACCATTTGGACACAATCCTGTGCCGTGTGCTCTGGGATGACCCTGCAGGAGCAGGAAGGTTGGACCCTATGACCCACAGTGGTCCCTTCCAGCTTGACCCGTTCAGCGACTCCGTGAGTGCAGCTGGTCACTGGTGTCCATGCGGTGTCTGTCCCTACTGAGGGACTCTCCCAGTCACTGCTGTGGTGGGCAAAGATCATCTGTCACTATAGCTCAGGCTGAGAAAAATACCCAACAAAACCAAATATGATGCTTTGGAGGGCATCCTACTGCAAAGAGCATAGAGTTTAAAAAATATTATATGAGGAAAATAGGAGAAAATGGTGCTGTGGTCTGATGATGGTGCTAAAAGTCCCAATATGGCAGGAAGGTCCTGGGAGGGAGCCCAGCTCATGCCCTGGGAATGCAGACTCTGATTTTAATAGCATGATGTCATCTCTCCTGAGAATGGGTTAAGTAAATTATTTGTATCTACAAAGCTGGCAGAACTCCTGCATGATTCAAGTAACATGATAAGGAGGATGGGTTTTGGGGAAGAAAAAAAAAAAAAAAAAAAAAAAGAAAGAAAGAAAAAAAAAGAGAAAGGTTTCTAAGTGTTGTAATGCTCCTAACCAGAATCAAAGCATCTTTCACTCCTTCTTGTAATTCATCAGAACCACAAACCCTCCCTCCCATTCCCCACGAGGCTTCACTTAAGTGATGGAAATTGCAAAATTAGAAATCTAGAGAAAACTAAATAAAATAAAGTTGAAGAAAACTATTTGCAAAAATACTCAAGTCCACCGTGAGGGTTGTGTTTGGTTTGGATTTTTGGGGTTTTTTTCCCCGTCACGTTTGTCCTCGCAGCACAGGTTCCGTCGCGCCGCGGAGCAGCGGTGGCACCGGGGGGCGCGGGGCTTCGGTGACCGCGTCCGGCAGAAGCGGCGCCCCTTGGGCTTGCGCTCCGGGTGGAGCGGGCACCGGGCGGAGCGCGGCTCCCGGGTCTGTCCCGGTAGAGCGGGCACCGGGCGGAGGCGGCCCCCGGGTCTGTCCCGGTGGAGCGAGCACCGGTTGGAGCGCGGCCCCCGGGCCCGTGCCGGTGGAGCGGGCACCGGGCGGAGCGCGGCTCCCGGGCCCGTGCCGGTGGAGCGGGCACCGGGCGGAGGCGGCCCCGCCCCGGCGCTGCCGAAGATGGCGGCGGTGCGGCTGTGGCGGGGCCGCTGCCGGGCGCTGCTGTCCCGGCCCGCCGGAGCTCTGCGGGCGCGGCGCGGCCTGGCCGCGGGGCCGGAGATGCACTTCGGCTTCCAGACCGTGACGGAGGAGGAGAGGAGGGAGAAAAGTGAGGGCGGCGGCGGCGGGAGCGGGCGGGCCGGGCCCGGAGCCGAGCTGCGCTCCCGGGCAGCCGGTGATCGTTCTCCAGAGTGCTGGGAGCGCGTTTGGGACTGGGCCCTTGTTTGAGGCGCTAGCGGGAGTCTCGGTGAATAATATCCCTGCTGCTTCCCTCGGCTCGGGAAGGCTGTGTTTCTGCAGAGACCCTTGTCAGGCAACAGGCTCAGCAGATTCAGTTTTATTTTTTTTAATGAGTTTTCCTGTGGTATTTTTCAGCTCCACATAGTGGACAGACCTCCACAGGGCAATAAAGGACTCGTTTTACTTAGACATAAGCATTTTTAAGTAAATTGCATCTCATTCCCATGTCCTTTCTTTGCAGTTTATCAGGTCTTTGAAACTGTGGCCAAGAAATACGATGTAATGAATGATTCAATGACTCTAGGAATTCATCGGGTGTGGAAGGATATCCTCATGCATAAAATGAACCCTTGCCCAGGAACACTCCTCCTTGATGTTGCTGGGGGAACAGGTAAATAATTTTGGTGAGTTCCACATGACAATGCCACACTGTTTTTCAGCTGTTTGAGTCTGCTCAGAGTTACATTTCCTGCTGGGGTTTTTTTCTCACCCTTAGCTCCCTGTCTTTAAAACTAGTGAAGCATCTACTTGACTTGCCCAGAGAAGGGTTGAGAACTGATATCTTTGTGTTTTGTAATATCTTGCTTTAAGGGTCTGAAAGTGTTACAGTCCTGCCATGATATGTTATGGGAAACTGTGTAAATTTGTAGAAGGTAAATTCAAGGACTCTTTGATTTTAGTAAGTTCCCTTTTTATCTATATACATGTACACACACACTCTTTCTGTGTCTATTACAGTATGTTTGAGGGGGTGTTTTTATAAATATATAGGACTAAAAAGAAATAGTAAGTCAGTTGGATGTTGAAAGCCTTATGTTTCAACTTCCTGGAGTCAGAAAATGTTCCACAATGTGTATCTTTCCTTTGATACAACTGCAGGTGACATTGCCTTTCGATTCATTAATTATGTTCGCTCTGTACGACAACGCCAGCTCCAGAGGAAGCTCAAACACCATCAGAATTTGTCATGGCAGGAAATTTTTGAGAGTTACCAGAAGGACAAAATTAACTCACTAGGGGATTCCCAAGTGGTGGTCTGTGACATCAACAGAGAAATGTTAAAAGTTGGGAAGCAGAAAGCACAGCATCTTGGCTACTCTGAAGGTAAATAATGCATTGTACTGCGGCAGTAACGTTCCTGATAGCAAGAAATTGTAAGGGACAGAGGTTTTTTGCTGTTTCCCTGTGTACATTCAGGAAGAGTGGGAGCTGTGCATGGGGAAAAGGAACACGAGTTGCACAGTCACTGATTGTGCATTTTGTCTGCTTGCCAGTAACCCACAGACAGACATTGTCTTGATCCTTTGGGGACTAGGAAGCAACACAGCTGCAAGTGCATCACATACTGATAGTCCTGATGGAAGGAGTGTGACTTTTCATGTTCCTCAGCCTGTGGGAGCTTTCTAGCAAAATGTGGTAGTGTTCTGGCCATTATTGCATGGCAAGATGTTAGTAATTGTCCATAGCTACACTTTGAGCAGAGATTCTCTTTTTACAACTTTGCCACAAAAAATGGCAGCCAACAGTGCTTTCCACTATGATGCAAGTTTTGGGTAAAATCTTTGTGGCATTTACACACTGTGTGTATGTGCAGAATGGTGTTTTGGCTGATCTACAAAATGAGTTACTCTGTCTTGAAAGATTCATGAGTAGAGGCCAAGGTGTCTTTCTTCTAACAAAACTGCAAGATGGAAACATTTGTTTTCAGTATAACTTTAAAAATAATCAATTCCTTCTAGAATGGCTAAGTTCTAGCCTTTCTGGAGCAGTCTGAGCTCAGTTCTATGACTTGTCTTTCACTACAGGCTTGTCCTGGGTACTTGGGAATGCTGAAGAGTTGCCCTTTGATGATGATAAGTTTGATGTTTACACAATTGCCTTTGGAATCCGAAATGTAACTCGTATTGATTTGGTAAGTTACTACACTGTATCCTGACATGGGGTCCTTATGATTTTTTATTCTACAAAGGAAGCAAAGTAGGAGCTTCTTTGGAAAAAGGAAGATCTACTCCTGAAGCATTTAAAATAAGTGACATGTAGTATGCAACTTGTGTGAATAGAAAATGCAATTAAGTGCCCCACCTTTGTCATAAAAAGATAGATTTACACCAGTTGCACCCAATCCTTCCTGTTGACAAGCCACACAATCTCAGGTTCCTAAGGCAAAGGGCTGCATGCTGCAGCCATTCCCCACCTTCTCCTGACCTATGGCATGGATGGATCTACACATGCACAGGGCAGTCAGTCTGCATATCTCAATCTTCCTGCAGCACCTGACTATATCCCACCAGCAGTGGGTCCAATGCTTCCTGTCCCCTTTTGTTTCCCTGCCTGAGTCAGCAGAACTGCCAGAGCAGAGTGGGAAGGAGGCTGCTGCCCCCACTGCTGTTGAACCAGCCTGTTCAGCCCACTTCTGCTGAGTGTCTTTACACTGGCTGGAGGCTGAGCTCCCTATAAAGAACAAGTATGATTTTAATTAGGATAAATAGTACTCTTTGTTCTGAACTATCTCTGTCCTTTGAGAAGGACTGGCTGTTGTGGGGGTGACCCCTGTCTGGAGGCACTCGTTGTCTGTTTTGGAGGAGTGTGTTACAACCTTGGCAGAGCTCCTGTGGAAGGTGAAGCATTTGGATCCAAACCACCTTGAGCTGTATGCCTTTGAACTTAATGTGCATGTGGCTTTTCCTGGTGCTTTGTCTGCACCCCTCCAAAGCACAGGCTCTTTGCCTTCATGCATAGAGCAGTCTGGTAGCAGAGCTCCCTGGAGACCTGATACAAAACACACCCAAGCTGCCAACTCTTTTGCAGAGCTCCTGTGTAGTGTTGATATTTTATCCCATAGGAACAGGACAGTTGAAGTCAAGCAGATGTACAACCTTCAGAAGTTCTGGAATACAACTCTGCTCTTGTATGAAAGAACATACAGTTTTAAACAGGATTTTGTCTAGATTCTTGTTAGGTATTCTATTTTGATGCAGGATGGAATTTTTTAAGTAGCCAAAGATCTTCTTCTTCCTCTTTTCTTCCTGTTCTTACACATTGCTCATCCGAAACCCAGTATCATTCCTTCTTTGAACCTTTGGGTGTGCCTCACAGTAAAATCTTTTGATTGAAAAAAAAATTATCATGCCTGTTTTTGATTTTCAGTTTCTTGTAGCTGAGTCACATTCTTCCTTTTGTGTTTGGTCTGTAATTATAAGAGCTCTGCCAACAAACTTTCATCAACCGCGAGTAGGGAAAGAAAAGAAAATTGCAAACCCGACATCACAGTTTTGACACAAAGCCTTGTAAAAATCTATTTATGTAACAGCAAGAGTATTTGTGCTTTGGGTTTGTGGCACATTTGGGGTTTTTTTTATATACTTGTCTTGGGATGCTTCTCTGCAGTAAATATTGCAGATTGCCAGTCAGTTCCTCTTCATTCCCCTCAGTTCATCACAGTTGCATGATAACATCACATGGCATGATAATAGGCAGGTGCTGTTCTACAGAAGCAAACATCACATCTGCTTTGTCCCAGGCACTTCAAGAGGCCTATCGTGTGCTGAAACCAGGAGGAAGATTTCTCTGCCTTGAATTTAGTCATGTCAGCAACCCTCTTCTTTCCAGGTAGGAACATGGTGATGCTTTATGCCATGTCACAAGGCTCTCCTGTTTGTACTCAGAATAAGAGGTGGAGACACTTTGAGACCACATCTTGGTGCACTTTTAAAGTCAGCTACAGACTGCATAGCCTAGTGGCATAGAGACCAGCTCGTGTTGGAGGGGGTTTAAATTTGTTTCTGTTAATCTGTATTTACCATCTCTCTGTGCAGGCTCTATGATCTCTACAGTTTCCAGGTTATCCCTGTCCTGGGTGAGGTTATTGCTGGTGACTGGAGGTCTTACCAGTATCTTGTGGAGAGCATCCGACAGTTCCCCCCTCAGGTAAGGCAGGATTTCCCCAAATTCACTAACACACAAAACACAATTCCAGCATCATCTTGTGGCCAGCTGGCTTACTGGCCTTCAGGTTGTTAATACTTATGGCACTTATTTTTCAGGAGGAGCTGAAGGCCATGATAGAAGATGCAGGCTTTTTCAAAGTGGATTATGAGAATTTGAACTTTGGCATTGTTGCCATTCACTCAGGTTTCAAACTGTGAGTCTGGGTAGCAGAACACCCAAAGTATAATTTTCATGAGGGATATGAGAGCTGTGGAATTTGAACAGTATCAAAAGGAGTTCTGAGAAGTTGTGCAGCAGATACTTTCTCAGCAGCTGGGCTCAGAAGAACACAAGTTACCTCCCCCCACCAAGAAACCTGTGGAGTGACTCCAGTGGTGTTTCTTACACTTGCATTTCCTCCAAGTGCAGTGTAAAGGATGTGGCCAAAACTGAGCAATGCTGACAAGCAAAGCAAGTTGGCAGTGGGTGTGGATAAAGAAATAGACTGATTAGTCTCCAAATAAGATGCCTTTCTTTTTTTTACTAAGCTTTAAAGGAGGATATTATACTTGTGAGAAGTAACTTGGATTTATGAAGTAGTGATGGACTTATATGAAGCTGTTATTATCTTTGTCATGTGGAGTTTAAGGATTTTTTCCCATGACTCCTTCTTTCAAAGGCAAATGGAAGGCTTATGAAATAAAAGGGCTCTGCATCAACTTTTTTCCACTTAAATCAGTCTTGTAAGAAAGTTTCCTAAGAAAGGATGGATTTGGGGTGTGGGAATCAAGGTGGGGATGTTCATCCTTCATTCACATGGCAATAAAGAGGGTAATTCAAGAGGGCAAAGGGATAAACTTGTTCCAACGGTTTTATTAGCAAAGAAGCCATCTTTTGAAAGAAAATAAATACAAGGAAGACATTTCTGCTTTTCTATATAGCCACAACGAAAATACCAGCCGCTAGAGCAAAATCCCTGACCATTAACAACACAATACAAGACCTGAAGATCAAGATGTGTTTCCCCAGGAAGGCTGAAGGTGGGAATCAGTGTGCAGTCCTGTCCCCAGGTGCAAGTTTCAGTAACAGTCCATGGTTCTAACCAGACTTGAAAGGGGCGCCGCCGGGACACGCGGGTCTCCGGTACCGGGATGCTGAGTCTCCGGAGCCGCCCGTGCCCCGTCCCTCACCGTGCACCAGCGCTGCGAGACCGGCGCGCTGCAGAACGGACAGCGCTGCGCTCTGGTCCGTGCGCGCCTCGCAGCGCCTCTGCCCCGCCCCCTGCGCGCCGGCCGCCCCCATTGGTCAAAGGCACCGCCTCCCGGGCGCCCATTGGCCAGCGCTGCCGGTCCCCGAACGCCCATTGGCTGCGGCGCGGCGCCCGGCCGGGTTTTACTGCAGCGTTGTCTTGCGGCCCGGGATGCCCCGCGCCGCGTCCGTTCCCATGGCGACCGGCGGGCTGCGGGGCGGTAACGGGAGAACAGGGCGCATGTTTCGGGATGGTCACGTACATTTGGGCTCTGTATGGAAAGCTTCCAGTCCTGACTCCTGTGCTACTGGTCTGCTGTGCCAGAGGAGGTTTAGGATGGATATGGGGAGGAATTTCTTCGCAGAACTGGTGATTAGACAACGGAAGGGGCTGCCCAAGGGAGGTGGTGGCGTCACTGTCCCTGGAGGTGTTTAAGGAAAGACTGGACATGGCACTGAGTGCCGTGGTCTGGTTGGCATGGTGGTGTTCGGTCACCGATTGGACTCGATGATCTCAGAGGTCTTTTCTAATCTAATTCTGTGATTCTGTGTGGCATCATCAGGTGATCCTGGATAAAAAACTTGTTCCTTAAAGTATGCCCAGTCTCCAAGGCATTGTAATGTGTCCACCAGCTTCTGTAACACACCTTTCCATAGTTGATATGTGGGCCCCAAAAGCCATTTTATTACTCGCCCCAGCCGGGATCACAGAGATGCTGAGTTTAAACAATAGCAGACTTTGTTTCTCTTTGGAACAAGCTCCTGTTGCGAATATCCCTTTCACTAGTACGTGATTTCTGCAGGAATACTGGGATATTACCTGGGGCAGCTGTTTCAGTAACATACCCTTCACTGGGAGTGAAGCCCACCCATGTCAAAGGAAGGAGTTCCATAGCTTGTGAATGGCACTTGACCACCTGTCCTGTTCTCTGGTCTGTTTTCAGTTGTCTCTTTTCAGGTCACACTAAGTGACCTCTGATAGAAACCCCAGACCCATGTTTACTGGGTATGATCAATCATCTGCAAACTTTGTTCCTTCAGTGAACCAAATCTATCAGACTTTTACACCATCTGTTGCAGACCTCACTATTTCTGCAGCTCTTGCCTTTTTTTATTTGTTTCTGTTTGATTTGGGGGTTATTTTGGTTGGTTGGTTGGGTTGGTTTTGTTTTGGGGTTTTTTTGTTGAAATGAAGCAAGATGTTTTGGTAGAACCTCAGTGCTCTGTTTTCTTAGTTTCACTCTCCCTGGGGCACTTTCTGCTTACACTCTTGTCAGCAGATAGAACATTGCTGTTGAGTCCTCCACAGCTGGTGATCTGTTAATTACAGGACTCTGAACCATGGCTACAGCAAACAGCACAGGATGATTTAAAGAGGTTTTTAAATACTGGTTGGTAGGACTCCCATTTCCTTGTAGAAATCTTAAAAAAACCCACCCGAAGAGCAGTCATTCACCTCACTTGCAATGTAAATATTTTGCATATTCATACAGTGTAGTTACCTGCTCAGTGTCACTCAGAGCAAAAGCAGCATAACTGCAAGCAACTCTTTGCTTCTGCAAACTCTAAGGCAACCTCAGAAGAATACACTGCCCCCAGAAATACTGAAACTGCGAAATGTTTACTTTTGTCACTCTAGAATACCTCAGGAATAACTTCTGACTCACAGGTTTTAGCATTCCAGTTAGAGATACAGTTCACAACTTTGCTTGTGTGCTAGAAACATGAAGAAGTTCTGAGTGGTCTTGGGGCCACAGTAAGTAATTCATTTCCAGAACTGTGTTCAGTATCTCAGCAGTTGCAGCAGTTCTTTGAGTACTGGACAGTTTTGTGCTGACAGAATGGAACCATTTAACAATCCTCCAAGTGCTTCCACTGAACTTCAGAAACACCCATGAACCTCTGAGGAGGTGGTTGTGTTTGGTAGCTGCAGGCAAATTTCTCTGCGTTTATTAAATGGTTTGCTGAAGGAACAACTGTGATGACGACTGCAGGAAATGTCAGTGTGGGTGAGATACACGTTGTTAATGAGAAACATTAAAGCTGGGATACATCAGAGTCCTACTTGTTAATCAAGAGTATAAAAGTACAGTTTCCCTCAGGACAGAGCTGCAGGGAAAGGCAGAACAAATAAACACAGGAGATGATAGCTGGGGCAGAGGAGGTGCTGAAGAAAACTGGGTAATGGATAAGGTATCTCATGAGATTGCTCTCCCATTTAGGCTGTAAGCACTTTTCATGAGGTGGTTTTTCACTCTGTGTTGCACAACCTATCACTGTATTAACACAGCTTTTTCCTGGGCCTCCTAGTTAACATCAAAACATAAAATAATCATTATTACCAATAAAACAACTTCCATCTTCTTTTTCTTTTCACAAAGGTGAAGAAATCTCCACATTGACATTTTCTTTGTAAACCTGGGATTTATGTGCGAGGACTTCCAATCCAATTTTATATCTACAGTTTTGTGGTGGTGGAAAAATGTCAGCAGCTCTAAGCGAGGTTATCCCCATGGTCTCCAGAGAAACTGGATCCATTTACTGAGTGCTGCAGTGAATGAGGGGAACCAGCACAAGGAATGTCTCTCCCTCTCTCGAAGTGCAGCCAGGGCCCAGTGGGGCTCAGCCCCATCCCCTGGGGCTCAGCACCACCCTGTTAGACCCACTGAGGCACTGACATGCCCTGCCCCACAGGCAGCTCATCTGCCCTCTGTGAGCTTTTCTTTTTGGTGGTTGCAGGTGTCTGAGTCAAGGCTATAATTCCCTTATTTGTGGTGAAGTTGCACCAAACCCCTTCATTAGGGAGATGTGTGTTTTCCACTTTAAATGCAGTTTGGGCTGCAGGGAACAAGCATCAGGCAGTCTGTTCTCTCCCAGGAGTGTGTGGGAGCAGCACTGAACTGGCAGTTTTAAGTTTAGCCTGTGCTGCATTGGGAATGTGGGATCATCTTGTCCAAATTGTTGGTTTAGTTGTTGCCTTTAAATAGTTACTTGATGCTATTTTGGGTTTAAAGCTCCTGCAGCCATGCAGTTCCCTCTCAAATTCCTCTTCGTTTTTCTGTGTAAATAATATTGTCCCCATTCTGTCTGATGGTAAAAGCAAGAGGCCAAAATGGACAGATCAGGGGGAAGTCTCAAAGTGGGAATTACCTGATATTATGATTGTGGTATTAATCATATTGATTGATAGATATTTGAAGTCTTTCCTTGTTATGATTTCTATACACATCTTAAATTACTTACAGGATGAGCTTGTATATTTGCAGAACTTCAGCATTTGCAGGGTCTGGATCTTGACAAGTCTGAGACTAAAGCAATAATACAGTGTTACAGCTTTGCAGAGGATTGGATTAGTGGTGTTAAATACAGGCTTTATTTCAATACCCTTGAAAAAATTCAAGTGTCACAGTAATTACCTGTTTTATGCATCTAGGTGAGTATATTACGGATGCTTAAACAAATAATGAGGTAATTGCACAATTAAGAGTGGGACAAGGGTTTGCTCTCACCTCCAGACAGCAAATTCACTTTGCCAAATAAAAGCACCAAGGTTATCTGCCATGCTGCTGCCCAGCTTCAGAGACATTGATTATTTCAGCAGCACTACTAAACATTTACACTTTCTTTCTTCTGTCTTGCAAATGCTCTTCTTCTGACCAAAATACATGCCAGGGTGTGACTGCACAAAACTTCCATTTTCCCCAGATAAAATACTGAAAGGGCATTTGGGCTCTGGGCTGTCACTGAGAGCCCTGCAGAAAAGTCTCTCGTTCCTCCAGCTTTGGTAAAGGGATGTTACCTGAGAGAAAACATAAAACAAGTTGTGTGAGACCAGCTGTAAGTTACCTTGTGGGCAGAACACTTTGGCATGGAAGTGTTTCTGCAGTTTACTCAATGTACAGACTGCCTAAATATCCTGAGAAAGTCAGGAAGTACGTCCTGCCTGACCTCCTGTAAGGAATTTCTCAACATGTGCAGTAACTGCAGAGTCAGGTCAGCCTCTGTGCTGCTTCTGGACCAATAAATTGCACACTGTTTTACACAGATGGCTACAGTCATTTCTTTCAGTACTCCCTATTATTGACTAGTATTTCTGAAAGTAAATGCAGCTATGGCAGGTTATTTTCTTCAGGTGAATTCAGGCGAGATTAAGAGATTTTTGTAAGCAAGTCAATACCTGGTGGAGCCACAAAATACTCCTCTACTTTCTCTCTGGCATTTTCCAGCAGCTCTTTGGTGCAGTTGCCTTCTGTCACATCATCTTCTCTGAGATACAGACACCTGAAGGACAAAGATTACTGGTTGTCTTCAAGCTGTTCTGTGAATAGGAAGTAAGTAGGAAGGGTGGCTTCTCTCTAAATCTGGTGTTGGTCTCTTAAATAAACACTGAGACAAGTACTGGAACATTTTGAAGCACCCAAGAATGGCACTGGCAGGCATTTGGGGAGCAGTGTGACAATTGAGGCACATTAAAGAACTGAAGGTCACCTTTGCTTTGCTCACACATAAATATTACACATGCCAATGACAACTTTCTCCCACACAGAGCCACAGGAAGACGTTTTGAGCAAAGGGGCTGCATGCATGGTGATTCCCAGGGAAAAAAAGGTCACAGAAGCAAACAGTTTGATGCATGAACAGATAAAAGGAGGCTGCTGTGGTTCTCCACCTGTCCTCCAGCACTGAATCCATGGGTTCCACGCCGTCGGTGTTCACTTGGTGAAGCTGATCAGCAAACTGGATCGCTTTCTGCAGCCGCTCCACGCCCTCCGAGTCCCGGAAATCCACCAGGGCCAGGTGCTCCAAGTGGTCCAGCACTTCCACCGACACTTTCTGCTGTACAAAGGCATCAATACGGACAAAAAAGTCAAAAACTAACAAGTTTAATATTGCTACTTTCTTTTAATTAGAAACTTGTTACACGTCAGAAACGGAGTTTACAAAGAATCCTAAAATCGTTAAGGCTGGAACAGACCTCTAAGGTCATCAAACCCAAGCCACGCGTAGGGACCCGCTGATTGCCGTCCCTTTCTTGGGAAATCAGCCGGTGTTTTATCCCGCGCCCGCTGCCCGCCCCGTGAGGGGCGGAGCGGCGGTCCCTGCGGTGTTACCCGGGGCGGTCCCTGCCCGCTGTGCTCGCTGTTCCCGCCGTGCCGGCCGGCCGTGCGCGGGCAGCCCCGTGAGGGGCCGCGCCCGGCGCGGAGCCACCGCCCGAGGAGCAGCGCGCGCATCGCGCCCCCGCCTCACAGCCGCGCGTGACGCCAGCGCCGCGCCGGATGTGCGTCACTGGGCGGCGCGCCCGGCCCGTCCCGTCCGTCCCGGCGCGGCCGCCGCGATGAACAGCGTGGGCGAGGCGTGCACCGAGCTGAAGCGCGAGTACGACCAGTGCTTCAACCGCTGGTTCGCCGAGAAGTTCCTCAAGGGCGACAGCGCCGGCGACCCCTGCGGGCAGCTCTTCAAGCGCTACCAGCTCTGCGTGCAGGTGCGTCCGCCCCGGGCCCCTTCGCTCCCTGCCCCCGCCGGCCCCCGCGGCCCCGTGCCCGGGCAGCCTCGGGCCTCACCAGACCCCGACACGCAGCGCTGGGTTTATCTCGCCCTGTGTCTGTCCGTTACGACATGAATATTTTATAGGCGTTTCCTATTTTTATTGTACACGACTTCTTAAGGCTGATGTGTTGAGGCTGCAGCACGTTTGTTACACCGACTGTAGCTCAGTGAGTTCTCAGAACATCCTTCAGCAACTCTAACGTTGAAGCTTTATTCAAACCAGCCTTTAGGCCTATTTTTTCTAGGTCAGTTGTGTTTTTAAATGATTTCTATTCAGGCAACAAGTGAATTGGACAAGAGATTAGAGACTTAAGCTGCCCCAGGGAGGTTTAGGTTGGACATGAGGAGGAGTTTTTTCACAGAAAGGATGATCAGACGTTGGAATGGGCTGCCCAGGCAGGTGTAGTCAGTGTTTAAGGAGAGCCTGGGCATGGCCATGGTCTGGTTGGCACGGTGCTATTACTCATAGGTTGGACGGGATGATCTCAGAGGTGTTTTACAGCCTGACTGATTCTGTGGTTCTGTGTATTGTACCAAAGAATAACCTCGTGTAGCACTAAAAAGAAGTGCCGAGTTTAATTATTTGGTTTTCTTCTTTTCAGAAAGCAATCAAGGAAAAGGACATACCCATTGAGGGCCTGGAGTTCATGGGCCCGAGTAAAGGAAAAACTGAGAACTCCTCTTGATGTTGGCTGCATGGGTGGAGTCACTAACAGGAGCCTTTGGACTGAGCACTATCACCAGGTGTGCCCCAGGTGCCACCTGGAGAAGACCTTTGTTAACTGCTTTCTAGGAAGTGACAAATGTTCTCTGCTTGTGAAAACAAACAGCTAAAAGAAAAAACAGAGGCTGGATCATGTGGTAACTGCTGCCTCCTTGCCAGTGAAACTTGGTGGTGGTTCAGCATCTAAAGGCTTACAAATCCATGTGAACTAACTTCCTGCTGGATGTACTCTGCCGTGGGGAATGCTGGCTGGAGTGGGCTGGGATGGGTTCTTTGTGACTGATTTCTCTTGCTTATTTATATAACACTTGAAAGTGTTTAAAAAGAATATGAAGGGGGTTCATGTATTTCCTGTCATCTCTTATGCTGCTGAATTTTGGTGAAGAAATTAGTTTAACGTAATGCTGAATCCTGATGGGCTAAGCACTGTTTTGTGTCAGCTGCAGAGATGGTTTAAGAGCACTAGTGGACCTGCAACAGCTTGGCTCAAATAAATATAACCAGGTTATATTTTGTTCAAGTAGGTAACTGTGCAGTGGAGTCTGATTGTGCCCCCAGGAGGGATGGAAGTGGCCTGCTCAGCAGCTGAAGAGAACACTTTTAATACAGAGGCTACTTCATCCTTTTCTGAGGTACTGACACATCCATGAACTTTAATTCTCTCTCCTTTAGCATTACACATTGCTGTGGTTTGATCCTCACACAGGCAGGGGGCAAAGCTTGCCCCTCTCCTTACACCAACACAGGTAAAAAAGATATTATGGCCTGGGGACAAAAGATAACTTCATAATTCTAGAATTACAGTGAGGAAAAAAAGAAAGCTTTGCTCTCTGTTTTTAATTACTGCTAATTATTTAAAGGTTCTATTAAAAAAGAAAATAAAAAGGTGCCATTCTCCAACATTTTAGCTGGCCTGTCTGCACCACAGCCCCCAGACAGTGCGACCTGTGGGCCTTGTGCAGAGGATCAGGAACTCTGCAGCCTGAGGCTGTTGTGCCTGTGCTGGTCCCAGAGCCAGGTGAGCCACGTCCTGCTCTCAGGTGCAGAGGGCTCCTACAGTGTCAGCACAGGGCTCAAATATAGCACTGAAAAAACAGGCTGTTGGCCAAGTGCAGCAGGTCTAAGGGAAGGATCTATAAATAGCATTTTGGAGACAGTTGACTC
Organism: Pyrgilauda ruficollis; assembly: GCF_017590135.1. Classification (NCBI taxonomy): domain Eukaryota; kingdom Metazoa; phylum Chordata; class Aves; order Passeriformes; family Passeridae; genus Pyrgilauda; species Pyrgilauda ruficollis. The sequence goes on from NW_024531043.1 coordinate 3,360,857, forward strand.
TGTAGCTTTTCTTTTTTAAGGAATAACACACAAAACCAGTTTACTTTTCTGTGATCTTCATGTAGGGCTAAACATAATTTGACTTTGTCAGCTTTAAAACAACTGTGCCCATCAGTGCCTTGTACTTTCAACACAGGAAAACTTGTCTTAACAATCTTTTACTGGTAAGCAGACAAAAAAATAATCACATGGAAACGTGGGGAAGGGCATCCTGCAGTGCCACTTTGAGATTCTCTCTTGCCATCCATCACTCCTTTCAACAGCAAGATGCCAAAGCAGCTGCTGTGTTCTACCTTCTGGGAAGAACCACATTAATGACAGCTGGGACAGAGCTGACATTGTGCAAAAAATATAGAAGTTAGAATAAAAACTAGAAAATGGTTGACTTGTAATGAGTGAAAACTTGAAAATGAAAGTTGTACAAGCTCAGGCTGTTGGCTCAGTAACCCCTTCTGCTTCAGGCAGCTTCTGCATGACACAGTACACACTACACAGACATAAGCAGTAGAACCAAAATTGTGTTTTCTTCTGCAAAACCTGCGTGAGAGACTTTGTACAGAAATGCAGCTTTATGGAAAGCAGAGTGGTGAGCAAGATCTGTGCTGATGTACCTGAAAATTTGAGAGCTGAAGGTGAACAGTGTGAAGGCAGTTTTGCTGCCACTCCCTGTGCCAGAAGGGACCAAGAGAAAATCTCCTTCATGACTGTTAATAAACACTGCAAAAGGTGATAATGGAGAACGTGTATAAATTGAATTTTAATCTATGGATCTGTTATTCTGGCTGTGAGTTTAGAGTCATCAGTTAAAGCAGACATGAAGAATATGAAATTGCTTCATGTCCTATGCCAAATGCACTCCTGTTGTTTGTGTTACCCGACAAAGGAACATGTGTTACCATTCAGGCAGTCAAACCCCTTTGCTCCTGCCCTCTGTCCTGGGGGAAACCTTCATGCTGCATGCCAACACCGAACTAAAAAGCTCCTAAGGATTCAGGTAAACAGTCAAATCCCAAACTCACGTTCAGAACTGTTTATTTAAAGGACCCCATCACAGGTACACACGGGGGCCACAACACCACTCAGCTTCATCGCAGAGGAAACAGAGTTTCTGAAACTGTGACCCCAGAAACGGCTCCCACTCAACATTCTGGTTCAAGATGGGGAGAGCCAAAGTTCTGGCTGTTGTCAGGATCTTGGTTTTAATCTTCATAACCAGTTGGGAGAGGGTTAACGTGGGGGTTGTGAAACAGAGTTTTATTCCCATCACCCCAGGGGAAACGCTGTTGAAAGAAGAAAGAAAATAAGCCAGTGGCAGCTCCTGAACAATCCCTGCCAGCACCTGAAACCAAGAACAGTACAGACTCAAACATCAATTCTCCCAGGCAATTAGTGACAGGACAAGAGGAAACAGCCTCAAGCTGTGCCACGGAAGGTTCAGGCTGGACATCAGGAGGAATTTCTTGACAAAAAGGGTTACTAAACATTGGGATAAATTGCCCATGCTGCTGGGGTCACCATCCCTGGAGGTGTTCAGGTACAGACTGCATGTAGCACTTTAGTGCCATGATCTGGTTGCCAGGGTGGAGATGAGTCAAAGGTTGGACTCCATCTCAGAAGACTTTTCTAACCTAAATGATTCTATGATCACAGTTTGACAAGCTGATGAATTAGGCAAGCTGGCTCCCAGGATGTAGGAAGCAAGAGCTGGAAAACTCTCTCCCTTAGCTGGGAGCCAGAGTCTCTAAACAGCACACTCTTTGCTCTTATTTAAACACTGTGCTGTATTATGAGGACCCCAATTTTGAGTAGTTGGGATCTCCACTCCTTAGTTTAAGTACAGCAGCTCTAGGACTGAAACATTTTTCAGCAAGACATTAGGAGGATCACTTTGGGGTGGGGCCTGTGAATACCACGGGTACTTCATCAGAGCTGTGACAAACTGCCTCAGAACCAGCCACGAGCTGGTACCACAGCCACCTCATGCAGCAGCCGAGAAAGGAAAAGGCGCTGTGGCAGCCTCAGGGGAAGGCGTGCAGCCCTGCAGGAGGAGGGGGCTGCACGCCCGCGGGCACAAGTACCTTGGTCCGGATGCGGAGGTGGGCGTAGGGCACGAACTCGGGCCGCTCGTGCTCGTGCTGGGCCTTCAGGTAGCAGTTCAGCATGCACACGGCCACGCCGGGCAGCGCCACCACGAACGTCAAGGTCTTCCACATGCGGGCTGCGCGGGGGCGGCGGGACAGCGATCAGAACCACCGCGGCGCCCATGGGCGACACGCGCGTTAATTAGCGCCTTAACGAGGCACTAATGAACCCTGCGTCCCACGCTCCAGCGCGGCTGCCCTCCCGGTGTGTAACAGGGATCGGGGCTCCCGCGAGCGCCTGCCGTGCCCCGCTCCCGCAGCGAAGGGCACCGGCGGTCAAGGGCAGCGCCGCGCCGGCCGCGAGCCCCGGCTCCGCCCTCGCCCCGCAGAGCCCCGTTACCTCCGCCCTCCTCGTGTGCCGCGGCCGCCGCCATGCCGCGCGCCGGCAGGGAGCGCGGGGCGGCCGCGCCGAGCAGCAGGCGGGACACCCGTCCGAGCGCCGCCATGTCCTCCTGTCCGCACGCCGGAACCGGAACCGGAACCGCGCCGGGCGGAACCGACGGCGGCAGCGGCCGCGCTGACCTTGAGAGGGGCCGCGCACGCGCCGCCCCGCGCGAGGGGCGGGGCAGTGACGTCAGCGCGGTGTGGGCTGAGGGCGGGCCGGCGCCATCTTGGTGCTGAGGGCGGAGCGGGCCCGGGCAGGGCTGGGGGCGATGACGGAGACTCGGACTCGCTTAGCTTGGAGGTGACCTCGGAGAGCGTCGTGTCCGTCCTGTGACCGAACGTTACCGTGTCAGCCAGACCGTGGCACTCAGTGCCATGCCCAGTCTTTCCTTAAACACCTCCAGGGACGGTGACTGCACCACCTCCCTGAGCAGCCCATTCCAATGTGTGATCACACTTTCTGTGGAGAAATTACTCCTGACGTCCAACCTTAACCTCCCCTGGTGCAGCTGGAGGCCGTTTTCTCCTGTCCTGTTGCTATTGCCTGGGAGAAGAGGTCGATCCTCACCTGCCCACATCCTCCCGTCAGGTAGAGAGTGATGAGTAGTTCAGAGAGTGAAAAGTCCTCGGGCTGTGGGGTCAGGGAGAGTGCTGGGGATGACCCAGGCATGAGGGGATCAAAGGGGTCTTCAAATGGTGCAGTTCTGTTACCATCAATGTGTTTTTAATTACATGGATTCCTGGGATGATTCTACTGAAATAATAACATCACTTGAATGAACACAAGATTTCCAGAAAAAAGAAATACAAATATCTAGGTTCTCTTTTAGTTCTTTATTGGGGCCTGGTGGTTGGCTGTTTGACTTTTGGTATAGGTGGACAGTGCATTTTTCAGCATTTAAAACCCCACAGCAAAATGAGAGGATTCCCATGGTGCATGTAGAAACTGTAACAGTAGAAAAGTAAAGAAACTGAGCTTTTGGGAAGGATGACGGTGGGGGCTGGTCTGAGAGGAATGACATGAATTTTACTCCAAACAAGGTTGCTGTTGGAAGGAGGAGGTTGGTCGGTCATGTGCACACCTTGGTCCCAGGGAATTGGTCACTTCTCTGTTGCCAAGACCAAGGAATGCAGCCTGGCATGGCTGTAAGGTGGTGGGGAGATGTGTTTGCTGCTGGGGAACAGGATTTCTTTACCCATTTTCACTCGGAGCAGGGCTTGTGTCCAACTGTGTAGTATAAAGGAATGGTAAGATGGCCAGAGCCTTGGAAGGCTGTTGTGAAACACACCTTGGCATAAAAATATTGCTCAGTTATTTACTTTATCTGGGCACCGTGAACTGTTAAAAGTGCTTTGATTTCTTTGTTCTTCTCTTATTTTTTCAAATTACAATTACCTCTTCCAGTACTTTGCTTTTGTATGATTTTATTTAATAAATAGTTTAAAGACAGCTTTGTTTCCATACTGAAAGAAGCTATTCCCAGGTACGTGTGTGCCTGCACAAGTGCTCTGTCATCATGGACATGATGCATTTTGTACAAAACAGCCCTCAAAGCACTGGGGCTTGCCACGTGCACACACACCTGCTCTCCTAAATCCACACTGGAGGTAGATTTTGCCTTTCCACACCTTCATCCTTTGGATTCAGGCTTATGAAACATCTAACATATCACACTTTTAATTTAAAAGGAATTTGCATGGGGATTTTTGGGGGAAACAGAAGATCTGAGAATTATTTGGTACAATATTTTGGTGATGAAACTAAGACTAAGTTCTGTATCCTAAAGCAAATTTGTAGCAAGAGCTATATAGACAAAACTACTCTTGTTTGTAGAAAAAAAAAAACCAAACAACTTTAAGTAAGCAACAGACACTAATGTTTATGAACAAGAGAAAACAAAGAATCAGCAAAATAAGCAAACATCTGTCTAGGATGAGGAAAAATTCTAAAATAAAACAGGTTTGTGAGATGTGCTGCTGCAGCAGCCTCAAAACACAACACGCAAGTGTTAAGCAGGAGGTGAGAGCAGCCAAGGTTTGCTTGTCCCAGGTTCTCCCTGACACCTTTACTCCTCTGACAGTCAGGAAAATGCTCTTTGGAGAAGGCAGTAGTGGCACCTCTCAGCACAGCTGCCCCAGGAGCTCACCCATGTAGCTCTAAGGGGCTTGTGGAGAGCAACTGGAAATGGGGTTTAAGTCTGTCCTGAACCCGAGTGTGCGAGCAGGTTCATTACAGTCTGACTTACACTGATTTAAAATGGGTCTGTCTTAGTTTTCATCATCCCAGCAGCTGTGATTAATATCTGTATGAGGTGTATCAGGAGTCTAGTGGGTCTGATTACATCTTTAAATGTAAATTAGCAGTGGCTGCTGGGAGACACAAAAGATTCCATAAGAACAATTTCTTTAGCTGAGGGAAGACAGGCAGGTATTGAAAGAAACCTAGATATTTTAAGAGTATTGTGAACAATGTTTTGATGTAGTTGTATGAAATGTGTTTAACTCTCCAATATGTGATGGTTATTATCACTGTGATGATTCAGTTCTGATAGCATGTTTAAAAAGCTGTGTGGAAAATGAGGGAACAGTCAGCTCTGGCTCTGCAGCTCTGCCTGAATTATTGACCCATGGCATGGGAAACCCTTTTGTACTCACTACTGTGCCTTTCAGAAAGGGTTTCAGGTGGGGTTTTCCCCCAGGTGACCTATCTGAGAGCCTAGAGCTTGATTTAGAAAATAGCTAATCACTTTAAAAATCCAGTCCTAAATCCAACATTTAGATAAATTTTCTTCAGGTACATTTTTACAAAAGATCCAGCATCCCAATAACTTTTTGAGTGCAGAAATGCTACAGAGTTAGCTGTATGTATGTATGTCTGTAAAGTGGTAGTAGCCAGCCCCAGAGAGAAAGCTGTTTCAGAGTAGTGGTGGGACAGGGGGAGGTCAGGCCAGAACTCCTGTAAGCTCACTGGGCTGCCCAGCACCAGTCTGCTGCTGGGCGTGCAGCACTGACATGTGACACTTTGGTGTCTGGCACAGTTTGAACGATTGCAGCGAGCTGGTGGAGGTGGAGTTCAGTAGAGCTGGTGCACTACAGTGAAAAGGAATGTTTGTAGTGCAAAAGCAACATTGGGTTTACATGGACTGCGCACAGAAATGTTGTGGGAGCAGAAGGCTTTGGCTTTCGGGTAACAGCCCCTAAATTTAGTGAGTTTAGTGGAAATCCATTCCACTCTGATTCCGAATCAAAGGCCACTTGCCAAAGACTCAAAGACTTTCACCTTCCTCTCTGTTACTTTCCCAGCCGCAGCGCTGGGTGCCAGAGAGGGCAGGATGCCGGCGGAGTCCCGATGAGCGGGGAGGGAGCTGCCGCCGGCGCCCGCAGCAATGCCGGCCCGGCCCGCCGGGGGGCAAACTGCTTTCGCTGAAGTGCCTCCGTTCATCAGCTCTGGCAACAACAAATGCGCTCTCTGGGACTGCAGGCTGTAATCTCATCCCCGTGCATTTTCGCGTTTTCAGGGCCCTGCTCGTCCCTCTCGAATAGCAATATTACCTCATCAGATACTGTTTTAACAAACGCGGAGTTCGTCCTGCAGAGATAGCGTCTGTGTCTCAAACTCCACAGAGTTTCTGGGGGCAAAAGTTTTCTTCATCTTGTCCCTGTAGTCCTAGAACGGCAGAAATCAATATTCTGACATCTGTAAATCCTTTGTTCCCCTTTTCAGCAGGGCTTTATCAGCTTTGGGAGGGAGGGATGGGGGGAAAAGGGCGTTGAGAGAGCCATTGTCCCTTCTCTCGGGAATGATCTGGAACTACTATGCAAATCTTCATTTGAAGACCCTGGGAACTGGGGGAGGGCTTTAGCTGCGAGCTCAGTGGGAGGGGAGCTCTGAATCTCTGCTCACATACTCCTGCCTCGTTCAAGGAGCTGGGAAGAGTCTTTTGAACGAGCAGAAGAGACATTTTGTGCTTTGTGCGCTCCTGTGAGGCTTTGCGCTCTTTATGTCTCCTGTTTTGTGCCTTTTTTATGCCTATTTCTTCTAAATGTTTGCATAAGAATTGGGGGCGGAGGGTGGGGGGAGAGATCGAAGAGCTGCGATTAGCAGTGATGGAGTCAGAAGGGTGCAGCACCTCTCCTGCCTCCCTCTCACACCCTGGACTCTCTCACCAAGCAGTGGAGCAGCTGCAGTGGTTCTAAGACATCTACATCCCGATTACTGGCATTAGCATATGGCACAGGCACAGATTCAGTAAAGCAAATGATTCAGCTGGTCAGGAGTAGTGGAGTAGAATAATTTGCAGTTCTGAAATTATTGCGTTGTAGCCAGGTCTTCTCTTACGGGGCCAAAGACCCACAGAGCAGAAGCTGCTTTGTGAAACCCTGTGGGCTGTCCTGGCTTGGCTCCGAGCTCCGTGTCACCTGTTTTGTATTAGGGCAGGGTCACACTAACTGCCAAGTTTCCTGGAAGTTATGTAGGGTCCTCCGTAGGCCTCATGGAAGGGGAGATATCCTGGCCTGACTTCGTAGACACATGGATGAACAGGAGAGTGGGGGAGGGACAATTCAGATGCATATCTAGGCATTTTTGTTTTTATAACTACTGTAAAGGTAGTCATAGTCCTTTTGATTTGCTGACCTTCATTTTCAGGTCATCTGTCTTGTCATTTATTTTTCAAACTTTGAAGGATTTAATGCTCCAGAAAACTAAAATTTACTTTTGAACAATGACAGCCCTGGAAAATGGAACATTACTCACTCTCTCCCGGACAGCTGAGAAGATGTGACCACTTAAAAATCTTATCTTCTGTCAAAACCGTAGGAACACCAGCCCTGAGCCCTGATCCTGTGTTACCTCCCATGTGAAAGCCAAAGCAGTGTAAACCACTGGTGTTTGTCCAGCAAGTACTTTACTGCTTTGTGCTCCACAAGCTCATACGCACAACTGGGTCTGAATCTGCTCTCGTTTTGCGTGTGTAACTCTAGCGTGACTCAGCTGGCTGGGGTGAGCCCCTGGAATTGTGCTAGCTGGAAGCCAGCCTGGACATGCCCTCTGGCTCCTGTAAGCGCCCCCAGCACCTGTGCACGCTCCCGCATCCATGCAGATGCTTTTCTGAGTACACTTGTTTGCATGAGGGCTGGTGTGTGAATGCACATTCTTCTCACCCACGCCTCACATACGCATGCAAACACACATCCTCGAGTGCACACAGCCATTCCCTTTCTCTCATACACGTTTGTGCACATACACAGACCTTTTTGAAAGCTCCTGTTTTCAGAAAGGTTTTATTTATAGGTCCTGCCTGGTTGTGAATGTGAAAGAGAGAAAGCCCCTCAGAGGGTTCCTTTCATGTGTAAATCAGCCTAGGCTGAGAGCATTGGGGTCACTGAGAGGAGGATTTCACTCTTAATTACTCAGAGAGAAAGCAGGCAGGGGACTTTCTCAAACTAATAGGGTTGTTCTCTGCTGGGGAAATCAGCTTGAGATGCCCAAATTTCTCTTGCATCAGACTTCGGGCTCTGATTCACAGGCCTCTTCTGCCAGTAGCAAGAGCTGTCTATGTGGCACTCGGAACAAACACTTCAGCTTCCAAAACAGCTTACTTATTAAAGATGGTTATGCTCACTCTAATAATTGGGTGCCCTTTGGAGACCAACCGAAGAGCTGACCTAGCTTGCTTTGTTTTTATGCTGCTTTTATTGACAAAGATATTAGTCTGTGATACATGTATCTGTGACTCCATCTTCAGTATTCTTCCAGACCTGAAAACTCACAGTTCTCTGCGAAGTAGAAAAATGCTGTCCAGATTAGTCCAGTGAGCAGGACTCTGAATTTGAACTTGAAACCAGCACTGAATTCCCAGTTAAGCCACCGAATGCCTTTGTATCCTTAGCTGTGGAGTGGAGTAATCTCTTTGGAATGGGGCTAAGAACAAAAGTCAATATGTATTGTGATAATCTTGGTAATAAGACTGTGATTGCCAAGGTAAATGGGTGTGTCTGAAGAGATGAGATGTGTCTTTTTTCTGGGATGCAATACAAGCACAGGGATTCCTCTGCTGAAGTAGATTTGTCACCTTTCATCTCTGGTCATAAAACTGAGTCTGGAAATCTATTGCAGAGGTGAGAACTCCCAGTCACAAGAAACTGAGTTGTCTAGAGGAACTTCAGGACCTGCTTGGGCCACCACATACTAACAGAAAGTGTAGCTGTCAACAGTTGCAGGGAAGAAATCTGTGTTGTCAAGTGCATACTCATACAAGCAAGTGAGTGTGCACTTACATGTTTTAACTTCACTTGTCAAAATTTACACCTTCTCATCTGTACCTCCTTTTCATATATGGCCTCTGATTTTCTGAACAGGCAATAAATGCATTGAGGGCTGAACATTCCCAGCCCATGCACAAATAGCCTCCTGGAGCCTTGAGTCAGGATTCTTGGAGCTGTCTTAGTTCAGCTTGCCTGGGAAGGTGGAGGGGTTTGTCTGGGAGCACCTGTTTGAAGATGCTGGCTCATAGTGGTGGGAGCCATTGGTAGAATGAGGTCAGCAGTCTGAAGTATCTGCAGAGGTCAGAGGGAAATGAATGGGTCATTTCTTTTGCAAATGAAGAGCTGCAGCCTGGAGCAGCCTTAGCAGAGCCCAGCATGTGGGTCCAGGCTGTTCCTTTTATGACCTACCCAAAAGGACTTCCCTGATGGAGTTCTGTCTCTATTAAACAGCCTTTGTTATCTTTCCCTCCTGCAGCATGCACTGGGTATAGAACATGGATTGGGGGTTATCCTGGCTACCAGCACACTCAAGAGGATGAAGGTTTTATGGCTGCATAGAAAACCTTGGGCTGCAGGGTATCCTTATTGCCTTTCCAAGAGGAAAGTCTTGGTTTAAGATGTAGAACACATGTATATTTCTGCTTTAGTGCTCCTTTTTACCCAACCTACACTAAAATGAGTAAATCCAAGAGCTGCTTTAAAATAATGCACATAACTGACTAATGGATTAAAAAGCCTGGGTTCTGTTCTTCATTCTGGTTGTGAATTTTCAGTTACTCTGCAAAGCCCTATGAATGCCTATGCCTCACTTTTTCTGCAAAACACTGAAGAAAGGTAGTGTTTTGGTTTGTTGGGTTTTTTTTTTTGGGGTTTTTTTTTTTTTTTTTTTTTTTTTGCAAGATCATGAGGATTTGGGGTACAGGATGCTTTATATATACAAAATATCCCTGTTAGCGCTGTCTGTCAGTGAAATCTCTTTTAGTCTACTTTTATGCAGCGTTACTTTCTCTAAATTGTTGATTTAGAATTAATTTTAATGTTATATAAACTATGTCAATTCCCTCTTGCCATTTGCTGTTTTGCTTCTTTGCAGACCACCAGGGAACTCTTTTAGCTGTGACATTGTAATGTCAGGTGGAGACACCTCGAGGAGAAGGTCGAGACAGACAACAGCAATTACAGTCAATAACATCCTGACTTGCCTCGATTACAGGTTTGTGTGTGATCTGTGCATGCCATCTTTCCTATGTACAGGTATTTGCAGTGAGGCAAGACATGAAAATAACTGTCTCCTTTGTAGGAGCTCTAGGAGCAGCTTCCTATTATTATCATTGTCTTTTCACAGCTTCAAATAGAGCAGGGCAAGATGAGTGTTTTAAGGGAAGGCAGCTAAGGTTGGAGTCAATGTACTCAGGGTTTTCCCTCACTGCTGTCATGTTACAGCCATGACAAGCAGCCAGAAGTTAGAACAGTCTTGGGACTGCCAGAACTTACAATAAAGGGGAACATGAACTTATGTTTAAATTTTACTTCTCAACCTCTGCTGTGCGTGAAGCATTGTTTTTTATGGCTTTTGTCTCTATTTTCCTTTAGAAACCTCAGAAGAACTGTACACCCTTCAAATCTGTATTGATGTGTTTTAAATGTATGATACGGAGCACATCCTCTCTCAGCAGGTTGCAGAAAGGGACCATAAAATCATAACACATCTTTGGAGGGCTAAGCTTGTTCTTTATTTCCTAGAAGCATCAGCCAGGTTTACACCACTTTATGTAGGAAGAGCTGCAGGACAAGATGAATGTTCCTGAGGTCTCAGAGACAATTTCATGTTTGGGGTAAGGCTGAGGCTAGCTGTGGAGCCTGTGTCCAGGCAGTAATTTTACAGCAGATATGGGCACACAGTAGTGCAGGCTCTGAAAATCGCAGAAGCCTGCTGAGTTATTGTGAGCTGGAGGAGCTTTTCTGTTTGTGGGCACATGGGTCTGCCTGCCTCACATTGTGCAGACATAACTCAGCCATAAAGGAGGCTGGCAAATTGCAGAACAGAGATGGAAAGGGGAACAGGGGGCTGAAGAAGAAAAGTTAAGAGTTCGTAGACAAAGGGCTCAAGCCTACTTGTGAATTCCTAGCAGGTACTTGGTCTTTAAAAGAAAATGTTTGTCAAGTAACATACTGACTTAATGTGGAAATTGGATAGATATCAAAGGTTTTGTGGTTATTGGTGTGATTACAGGAGATTTAACAGAAAAAGCAGTTTTACTTTCTCCCAAGGTATGGATTTGTTCATGTACCAAAACTATATAGGGCTGTCAGTATAGATGACAGCACACAAAGTGAGGCACAGATGATACATATAATGTTTGTACAGATTTGGACTGATTGTAAAGATGGCATGTAACGTGGTTTCCTTCTGCTAGTGTCCGACCGTGCCATCAACAGCACTGGTGAATTATCAGGGCCTTGCATCAGCTGCCCTTTGCTACACCTGGCTGCTGGTCTGTGTCCCCTGTGCCACACAGCCACTCCTCTTTTACCTGGGCAATGCACCTGGCATTTCCATTCTGAGCAACGCCTTTCTTGGACCCTTCACTATGTCCTGTCACTGCCCTGGGACCTCAGTATCATCATGTAGTGCCTTGGCTGTACTCAGCAGTGGCTGTGATCAGGCTGCATGTCTGTGCTGTGCCTGTCACGAAACTGCTGGGACAGATGCATTCCACAGAGCACAGCCAGCAGCTCTGTCTAGGCTGTGTGTAACCCCTTTCTGGTGCCTGTCAGGAATGTAACAGGCTCTGCACAGCAGCTTGGTAAGCAGTCCCACTACCACACCTCTAGCTGATGCACAGGCTTGTAGTATTTTTAGATTGGACTCTCATTTCAAATCTGGTGTTGTTTATTTGTTTTGTTTTTTAAACTTTCAAAAGCTTTTTATTGGACCCTGAACCATTCCTATGCTGGTGCCTTGTGAGTTAGTAAGGATTCACAAGTTTTTTGGTAGATGTGTGCAGTAAATAGGTACAGGGTTGGTCATTCCTGCAAATCATTGGACTCTTCATAAATTTAATTCTGGGCTTTTCCTTAAAAGCCCTCTCCCAAACTGGACACAAGACAATGGACACCAGCAGGCACAGCTCCCAGTGACTAGGATATTGTCACATATCCAAAAGCCTGGTGGGAGGAGCAGACATTAGGTCTGAATTCATCCTGGCAGGGAGATTTGGCTGAGAGAGAAGGAAAAGAAGGTCAAAGGCAGCTCCAAGGAAACGGCTTTGGTTTAAAATATTTCATTAGAGTTTTCACACTGGAAATAAAAAGTACGAGAATACAATTACTTGGCAGAGAAGCCACATTTAGTAACAGTCCTGTATACTTTCAGTGCTCTGTATGGAAGGAGACATAATATATCTGTGGCCACCTCAGCAAAATTATGGTTTTCTCTTCATAAATGTGGCTTTTTCCCCAAATATTTTACATCATTTGGAAGGTTTTTTTAATCAATATTGATAAAAAATGTTCTTTTTTCAGTAGATCATTGCTCTCTGCTGTATCCACGTAAACTTTACGGGGCAGACTGCCTTTATCTGAGCAGTGTATCAGTGTCAGGGCAGCTGGGAACACTTTTGGGATGCTCACCTCACATTTTTTCCCTTCGCCTCTCTGTCTTTGATTTTTCCCAGTGTAACTCAATAAGATAATCATGGACACCCTTTTCCAAAGGATTAGTCTTCCCTTATTGATTCAAGAAGTTGCCTTTTTCAAGACTGAACAAGACTTTGTTATCTGCCACTTGGGTTTTGTTGCCTCAGGAAGTTTCATCTCCATGCAGGCAGGGTTGGGAGTTTGGACTGATGCAGATACCTACAAGACCTGCCAGTACAGGGCCATGGCAGATGTCACCTGTGAGGAGACAGGAAATGGGGTACCAGTATGTCTTGTCTGTGTTCTTCTTTTGGGACACAGTTTCACCAAAGAGCTGAAAAACTGAAATTTCACAGAGAAATATATGGTGTGACTGGCTTTTTTTAATGGGAAGCCAGGATTAGTTTACATTTGCATTTCTTCTGGTTTAAGTTATAAGCTAAAAATGTGGAAGGGCTTTGTCAGTACATCTCAGTGGCAGTTTTCTTTATTTTGGCCTAGAAAGAAAGGTTTTCCAACAGACTGGCAAAACACAAGCACACGTACAGTGCCCTGCAAAGCAATTCCTTACCAGACCCTGAAACAGTTGAAATACAGATTGTCTGTCTTGCACACTGCTAACCTCTGTGACATATTTGTACCCAGGTTCCTTTGTCTGCACCTAGAATAATTTTTATGTACTCCCCTGGCTGTGCTGGGCAGTGTGCTGACAGGGCCCTGAGTGCACCAGCTGATTCTGCAACTTCCTACCCCTGTCCTACAGGTTTGGCTGCTTGGATTTGAGGTCTGTCATGGTATAGTAGAATGTAATCTGGGATCAGAGTGCTGTGAGAAGAGTTGTCTGCCAAAGAGCTGGAAGAAGCCAGCTGGGGCCTCCCAGTTCCGTTGGGAGCCATGGCACAGAGCTGCCCTTGTCCTCAGTCCTCATTTGGGGTGGGCTATAAGGCTGTTTTTGCCTGACTGTGGACCTGGCTGTGGCTGATCCTGACTTGACTTCCTGGCTTCTCTTCAGACCTGACACATCCCTGTGGGCTCACTGATCTCCTGGCTATATGTGGTCACTGGCAGCAGACCTGCTCTGCTCTTGCTTGGTCACTGTGTCTGTGTGCCCCTTTACCCGAGGTCCCTGCTGTCCTCGCTGCCAGCCCTGCTCACCTTTGCTCCTCAGGCTCCCCAGGCTCCTCTGCAGCTGCTGCTCTGCCCGGCCCCTGCCACGGTCCACAGCACCTCTGTGTGTCTGAGATTCCTGGAGGGGATGGGCAGTGATATGAGAGACATTATTGCTATGACAATAAGGAAGATGTGGCATTAGCTTTGCCTCCCTTCAGCTACCTGAAAAGCCAAAGCGAAATTCAGGTCTGTCAGCACGAGGCCGGATGCCGGGAGAGCAGCCGGCAGGAGGAGCTCGCTGGACGCGCCGCTGGATCGCTCCCAGGCAGTCACAGACGCATGTTTCAAGGGCATCGCTTTAGATCTGCCTTCGTGGGACTTTCTTGCAGCCAAACCACCAACAGCAGAAGGCAGAGGAAACTTCGTGGTATTGCAGCGGAGCAGCCCCAGTGATTTATGTTAAACGTGTTTTAGACTTTTCTCAGCTTGTTTCTCCCACCATCATGCTTTTACCTGTCATTATTTTAGATATTTAAGGTGTTCAGGAAGATACTGAGGATGCCTTTTAGTCCCTAGAAGCAGCCAAGTGTTTTATTTTCCAAGAAAGCTAGTGTAAGATTTCTTGGACTGCATCCTAACCACGGAGTAAAGAATTCAAAAACAATGTTTGTCTTAGCATAGGAAGATATCCTCCTGGAGTCCTCATGACCTCTGAGGATCTGCAAGCAAAAAGCTCTGAAATGTATCAGTACCACTCTGATTATTGGCTTGACAAAGTTATTCAAGCATTTCTGCCTCCTTGTATACAGTTCACCTTTGTCTTCTGTGAGAAGGGGATACAGAGGACAGTAGTAGCTCTTTTGCACAATACAGTGTTCTCGTTAGTTAGGTGCAAAGTGTCACTCTGCTTCTTAGGGCCAGTTCTGCAGCCCTAAATTTCACAACCCCCGTGGTCGTGCCTCTGCACCACCTTTAAAAGTAATTAAGATTTTTTGGTTTTTAAGTTGGTGAATTCTTTGCTTTTGTAAGTCTGCCCCTCATTTAGTTACTAAATGGGAGCTGGGTGCCTTCTGGTCCTGAATGTTGCTGTAATAATTATTTTGATTCTGAATGTGCCAGAAACTATTCTAATGCATATCAGCGTAAATTAAGTCAATAGAGATTCTTCAAATTTATCCTGGTGTTCAAAAGAATGGAATTCATGCACTTCAATTTACAGCTTATTAAGTGATCAGAATTAATGAACTCGCAGTGACCTTTTCTGTTCTTGTTTACACGTTTTCTTCCTATTCACTCATAATGTACATGATTTAGAAAACGCAGAGAGTTGAAAAGGCAGCGTGTGGGTCAGATATGTCCCATGGAGCACAGCATTGTGCTTCAGGCTTTAATCATATTTTCAAAGCTGCAGTGTAGAAATGGCACCTCTGTTGATGCTCAGAAACCCAGCTTGATTTTTAGAACCCTCTCTGAATTCTGAAAGCTAGAAAAACATTTGTACTAAGGAACAGGGAAGGTGAAGGTGTTCTTCAGAGTCACTGGAGTTTAATAGATGCTGAACAATTCCTCCTTTTTTCTTTTTCTTTTTTTTTTTTTTTTTTTTCTGTGTAGTACCATATTTCAGCCTGGAGGTTGGGAATAATACAAACCATGGATCCATCTTTCCTTTTATTTTGAGATTTGGAAATCACTTGGGATGTCACCAAGAAAACCTCACATAAACCTTCTTTTTCCCAAGACCAACTGAACATTATTGCACTGTGATTCAGCTCAGTGTTTGAATGATGAAAGTTTGCCTTTGATTTTCGTTATGTCTAAGGCTAAACTTGTGAGGCTGTATGCTCATCTGGTCATTGCTTCTCTCTGACTTCATGGTGTAGGATGACTTCTAAATGCTTCATCTGATCAGTTACAAAAATTTTAGTGACTGTCATTACTGTGAGAGAGAACACCACTCATTTGTGGAAATACTAGGAAATCAAAAAGGGAGAATTGTGAAGGGGCAGTGATTTAAGTACCACTGCACTTGAAGGTGTGAAGCAACTGGGTGATAGCTCTTGCATACCAATACCTTTATCTTATCTCTGTCTATTGTTGTAGAAAAGTTATGTGAGCACACAGAAAGATCTGTCACCAGATAAATACAGGCCTTGTACCCGAAGTTCGAAGGAAAAAAGAATCCCTGATATGAGGGAGTTAAGGGTGCTCTACTAGAGGAGTAATGTAGGCATGCACAGAAACACTGACACTGACGTTTAGAGAACCCATTTACTCAGGGAGTGGAGGTAGATGGGGCATTAAAATGCTATTGTAAGAAAGAATAAGGGATTCCTGAAGAGGAAAATGCTGCTATCACAGCAACACATACACAGCCTGCTTGAGGGCAAGCACGTGGCCCGGACACTGCCAGGGGAGCTGAGAAGCTTGGGAAGGTGGCATTGGAGGCACATGTACAGGAGGGTGTGAGGCTTATGGAATAAATCCCTGTATGGGAGAGCAAAATCTTCAAAGGAATGGCTGTACATAATAAACTGCCCACAAGAAATGAGAAATAGAGGGCAGGCAGCCACCTCACCCTGAGCAAATCTGCTGATGGCTGTGGAGAGTGAGGAGGACCATGGCAGCGGATGGGAAAGAGGTTTCAAGCCATGTGGGCTGGTTCTGGCCGTGTATGACTTGCTGGAAACCAGAGAAACTGGTCAGTAACTCAAGCAGGCCAACATGGAGGCCAGGGCTGGACAGAGCTCCGAGGAGAGCCACACGTCAGTCACGGTCCCTGCAGAGAGCCGGGACTGCTCCCCTCTGTGCTGGTGCATCTCAGGGGCTACTGGGCACTCCCTGTGCCTGAGGGTACTGTGCAGAGAGAGGTAGCCCCTGGAAGTTGATGTATTCCTAATTCTTTACCTCTTTTGGCTTGTGTACTTGCATACCAATGTTCAAAGATGAGAGAGACCCTCAAAGGCAAAGGTAGAGAAGTGATACAGTACTCACTGAGGATTTGTAAAAACGGGGGGAGGAGACCCCATAGTTGCATCCAAGGAAGGCAGGGCATGCTGAATTTACAGGACTCAGCTTTAAATACAACTGACATAAAATTCCAGTTGAAAAACAAATGTGTCTTAATATGAGTTTCAAGTACTGCTCTTTTTTTCTGAATTTTTTAGCTTTTTTCTTCTTCCCTTCTTAGTGCTGAGTATTCAAGCCTTCAAGACAATAACATAACAACAGTGAGTATTTCCAAGTCCTGTTTCTTTAAAAAGTTCGTAAAACTTGCCACAGTACCCTAGTAAAGCTCTTTCTGCTGTGCTATCTAATCCAAAGTAGTTTGTATCAGATTTATGTTCTGGCAGCTCTGTGATAAACTTGGACTCTACCACACTGCAAACACAAAAGATTACTTAAACTTGTTGTTATTGAATTTGAAGGACTCTTTTGTTTCATGGATCCACACCCTCATACCAAGCCTGTGGTTCCCAATGGCTCTGTACCTTATACATTTACGAGCTTAGGCAAACTGGAATGAAGACATTTCCACAAGTGGCAGTTTATTATTTTGGTAGATTTAGCCTGTTCTTTTTGTTAAAGTTATGCATTTTAAAAACACAGTAGGAAATATAAAGTATTGGAGAATACAGTGAGGTTGGGTATTTTGACCCAAAGGGTCCTTGAGATGTGAAACTCAGGTTTTCCCTCTCTCACTTAAAGTCTCCTTAAACCTGATGTCTCAATTCATAAAGCTGCCCTGAAACTTTGGATCAACCTGGTAAAGTTCCTAGGGAAAAACAGTTATGCAGAAAATTAGCGAACTCTTGATTCCCCTGGTGTGAGGCCTTGCAAACTTGGGCCTGAAAACATAAAAGACTGAAACTGATGGCAGTCACACCCTCAACACAAAGATTATAGGTGTAACCAGAGGAGGAATTCATCACAAAATCTCTCTGAAGTCAAGCAGAGCTCTGGAAACAGCTGCCAAATACCTAAGGCCAGAGACCTCTCATCCCAGGGACAGTTCATCACCTGTATTATCCGGGGCTCAAAAGCC
Organism: Pyrgilauda ruficollis; assembly: GCF_017590135.1. Lineage (NCBI taxonomy): Eukaryota > Metazoa > Chordata > Aves > Passeriformes > Passeridae > Pyrgilauda > Pyrgilauda ruficollis. The sequence continues at coordinate 3,378,440 of NW_024531043.1, forward strand.
TGTTCTATCCCCAGTTTGTGGAAGGAGGAAAGCTTACTGACATCCTTTGCAAAAATTGAAATGTTTTATTTTGTGGGTTGTGTTTGGTGGGTTTTTTCATTTTGTTTTTGGTTTGTTGGTCTGTTGGGTTTTGTTTTTTTTTTTTAATGTTAAAATGAGTCAACATTTGGCTGAAGGAACAGTAATTTTTTTACTATGACTCCGGGAGAAAAAATTATTTACTGTCTCCCCACTTCCAAGTGAGAAGTTCACCTTATAACAGCAGATGTACCTTGGAGTTGCAACTAACAGTGATTAGCATCTCTAATAGTACAATGGTCTGTACTGTCTGACTGCCCCTGGAGCAAAAAATCAGTTCAATCATTTATAATTCATCTTTAAATTACTTGTCTTGAAAAGGCTATATATTACTGCTGTATGACCGTGCAATCTGGTGTCTGTGTTGTTTCTGTACTCATCCCCATCATTATTTTACTTGTTTGTTGCCTGATTGCACTGACATTTGTAAAACATTAATGAAATGTGGGGGTTTTCTTCTAATGTTGTGTCCCAAACTGTACATGGCTAGCTCAGAGGGACTCTGGTGGAGGATCACTCTGCATTACTCTGAGACCTGCTGGAAGTCCAGGTGTGCACAGGCAGCAGGGACAGGCAGAGGACACAGTGAACTTCTCCACTGGGTTTTGGTTTCCAGCCCCATGCTCTGTGCTGTTGTGTTCTGCTGTGAGAGAGAATCCTTCAGTTCTTCTTCCCTTTGGGTCTTTAATGCTAGCAGATGGAAATCCAGCTCAACTTTCAAAAACTCTGAATAATTTATTAAGAACAAAATTGTTGGGTCTGAGAGCTGGTTCCTTTCTCTTTTTCTTTCTCCTTTTCTCTCTGCAAACTGCCTTTCAAAACCAAAGTTTCTAATTACAGGTCAGGGAGGCAGGTTTAATCACACAGCAGAGCCCTTGATGCAGCATTAGAGAGTGTTATTTATACACCTGAATTAATAGGGATGCAGCATTTCAGTTGAGAAGAATAAGGTGGTTTTCAATTTCACTCTTTTTATGTGAAACAAACCACATCAGATTCACTGAGCTTTTTGACCTAAATTATTGAGATTCTGAGTAACTAGCAAGTAGCTGCTGTGCAGAGCTAGGGGGAAAAAAAAGCAAGAATAGACAGAGAACTGCTTACATAGCAGAGGAACAACAGAAGCAGGATGCATTGGGAAAAGCTGTATTGGAATGGAAAGAGGAAGCCATTGGGAAAACTAAAGGGCAGAAATGCACATATGCAATTGTCTACCTTAAGGAAAACTTTTGGAGAGCTGTGGCATCCACAGAAATTGAAGGGCAATGTCAGTCTCTTGGCACACACTTAGATATACTTAGATATTATGGTACTTTTAGGACCAAGAATAGGAGAGATGGAGGTGAAGCATGTGAGGAGTCCCTGTTGCAGGGAATGGGATCCCTACCCCCTCAACACTTAACAGCCACCATCAGCTTTTGCTGAAGGTATTTGTTTGGTAGTACTGGAAAGAAGTGGGGAATCCCAGAAGTGGGGAATCCCAGACAGAATTGTTCATGCTGTGCTGGGAGCTCCGATGTGACTGTTTTAAAGCAGCACAGAGATCCATTTTCCCTGCTGGTTTGGATATAAAACTCACAATCACTGTGCACTTTCATCCAGCTTTATCCCTGTATCTAACTTGTATATTTTGGCTTCCTGCTTGGTTTCTGCTGAGAAAGTCCACGACATTTGTAGCGGCTTTCTGGACGATGTTTTCAGGGCAAAAAGTTGGGCTCCTGTGCCTATGCATCTGATTCTTTAAGTTGTGGAATACACTGAGTTGACTGAGATCCTGACTGGCATTGTTTGGGCTCTGAGACAGGTTTCTGTATCTCCCATTTGGCAGTTGTGTTGGGGCACATGATGAGCAAGGGGGTCCTCAACACCAGGCTTTTCCTTCCAGGAGCAGTTTTGGTTGTGGTTCACCTGTGATGCCTGTGGGGCACCTCTCCCACAGCATGCCCTGCAATACAAAAATATCTGCCATATAAAAATCCCAAAGTGACAGAGAGGGAGGGTTGCTATGCTTCGAAATAGCTAAAATGCAGGTTCTGTGGATATGGAGCTGAGAACAGCAGCAAGGATACCAGATCTTATGCTCAGTATGTGAGACTTGGCATGGCCTTGAACTCCTAGAAGCTGCATTTTGCTGTGAGTGGTAGATTCCTAGAAACTGTACCCAGCAGTCTCTAAGCTTAGCTAAGAGACAGATGTATGCAACACAGTCAGTACCTATATGATATATTACTTTGGGAAAAAAAGGTTATCTACTTATGTAAATTTACATTCACTCCCAAGATAATTTTTTGTTTGGTATACTTAGACTGTGAACCCTGTCCTCATGTATGTCTGCAAATCATTACCACAGTGCTGGAGCAGTGTGTGCAGGGAATAGGAACTGATTCACCAGGTCTAGAGCATCACAGCGCCCTGGCCATTGAATCTCTCAGAGTATGTCTCCAGCAGTGTGTCAGGATCCAAAACTCTTGGATGGGCTGCAGGCTGGATGGAAACTCAGTTGCAGAAAAGAGGTCAGAAGCCTGACAGAGCAGGCAAACGGGAAGGGTTCAGCAGAGAAAGATGAAAACACTGTTCCCCTGGACACAGTGGGAGCAGCCAGCTATGCTTCCCAGGCTTTGCATTGCCAACAGGAGGTTTTCTACCAGGCTGCCAAGGAGGAGGATGTGAGGTTCTGTGTGTGCTCTCCCTGTGACATCCCTGTTATTACTGTCACTTGCAGGTGGCTGACACCCACCATGAAAGAGACAACCAAGGGTTTGGTGTTGTGCTGTACACCAAAGACAACTTGTCCCATGTGTGATAGTCAGGCTGCTCTGCCTGTGGGAGGAGATTTAGAGAGCACTGCTGCTTTTTGGTATGTATGTGGGTTTTCTTCCCCCAAAATAGCTACCTGTTGAAGTGGGAGTATTTCAGAAGGGGAGAGGATTAGCAGTGGTGACATGGATGGTCATATTTCAGAGCAAACACCTGTAAATCGGTCTAAGCCTGTAAGTAGCAACCTATTAAACTGAGTTCACCTCAGCAGCACTCCTCGTCCTGTGTCTGCTTGAGAAGGCTGAATCCAGTTACCTAGCCCTCAGAGTACAGCTGCTGCTCCAAGCTCTGCCTTTCCCCATCTTCTGTACCACTACAAATGGAGCAGCTAAGGATGTTAACAGCTGACAAGACAAAACACATTAAAGAGGTGATGACATCTTTTTAATACATCATCTGTATTTCTATTTCTCTCTTATCCCATTTCTGGCCCCTTTTGGAGCTCTGAAATGCTTTTCCTTCTTGTTTTGTTTTTATGGGCATTTTAGTAGAGAAATTCTGTTAACATTAGAGATGTTAGATCGAGTCTTCCTGTGCTGTCCCTTCTGTTCTGCAGAAAAGCTGCCAGCAGGGATGTGTTGCCTGGTTCGCTAGAGGGGAAGCACACAGCTGTTGTATTATCCCATGCCCTTTCCAACTGCAGGTGTGCAATGAGAAATCAGAATATTAATTTGAATCCTCTGTTATTGCCACTGGTTTCTGGGCTTTCAAAAAGGACTTGACCATGTGGAATTTGTGAATGAACTGCTGCAAACTCCCTTTTAATGAACTTTGCATAACAAAGTGCTAGGAACACTTTTCCTATAGATATATGGCTTAACCACAAAGTATTAAAAGTTACTTTGTGAACAAACATTCTGTACCTGTGACCTTGCAGTGAAAATGTTACAGGGTCACAGAGCTCAATCCAGTTCTCTCAGCAATTTCCAGAGTGATTTCTGACATTACAGTATTTTGTTTTTGGGTTCCACTGTTCCATTATCTTAGAAAATAACAACCATCTCACCCAGGCTCTGAAGACACATGAGATCTTTGTCTAGTTTGTGTGTACAACTGAGATTGCATAAGAAAAGTATCCTTGTTTTTTCTGATACTTAAATATTCTGTTAGTCACTCCTTTTTGTATCTTACCTGTATGTGTGTGTGTGTATATATATATGTATATATATACACTTTTATATAATTTATATAACTTATAATCTATGATGAACCTACAAAGTTCTTAGGAGTCATTACTTCTTCACGTCAGTTACATACTCCCTTCTAAGAAAATTAAAAATTGGCATTAAAAAAAATTGCATTCAAATAACTCAAAGTGAATATCATCCCTTGTTTACAGATTCAGAAAGTAAAATTTCAGCAGGGATTTATACATATGAGAGAAATTTAGGAGTCAAATGTTATATGAGGATGTTTCTGTAAATATGTGTCCTGTGTTTTCAGTAAGTGTTCAGAGATCCTTCTGGCTTTGGAGTTTGGGAATTACTGAGAACAATCAGTGTGCCTCTGAGATACCGCATTCATCCCTTCAGGACTGTGCTGATGGTCACTGTTCTTGCTGAAACACCTCGCCCTAGTTTCCCCAAGAACTAAGAGTGTTAATTTCTTAAGAAACTTCTGCTAATTGTAACGTAAGCAGTCTGGGGAGAGGGGTAAACTCAGCTGTATCAGAAAGAAGATCCAGTTCTGCTTGTACAGAATAATGAAGATTTGGCTGTGTCAAAATCCTGTTCCCAAATTTTCTCTGGTGTTTTTGGGAAAGACTGCACTGCTGTGGGAAGCACTGTTGGCCTGGTGAATTGCTGGCATAAAGCTGTTGATAAAAAATGCACTCTGTACCATTGCCTGGGTAAAGAACATTTCATTTTCTAGTGGGCATGAGGAGTTGTCAGTGTCATTGAAATTTTGTAGCTCTGAATAGTTGCTGTAAATTTCATCTGGGCAATATCCCCAATTGTGTTAGATATAATTACATTCAAAGTTCTTTTTAATCATTTATTTGGAACATGTCCCAAGATTCAGCAGTTTTGGACTGGGACAGAAATTGAATTATTTATTATCAATTAGAGGTTGTCAGAGCCTTTGACACCGCGTTGAGCTGGCATTGTTTGGTATCTGTATTAATGATCGTATAGATAAAAGCATGAAATTATTGGTTGGAAAGCTTTTATTCTAGGTTGAGAAGGCTAGTTTGCATACTTGGCTGGATGCTTCCCTACACTCACTGTCATTATGGCTCTGTTTAATCAAGTCAACGTTGCCTGTGGAATTGCTTGCCCATAAATTGATGAATTGAGTGTAAGAATAATTCCCCCTAGATTGAACCCAGTTGTGACTTCCCTTGCCATCCCAGCCCAGCCCTCTTCTGCTTTGGCTGTGGTCTGCAAGAGACCGTGGAACAATCTTTGCCACATCTGTTCTTTTCTTAGAAGAGCAATTTATCGATGGCTGCTGGTGCTACAGCAATGCTGGGTGCTGAGCCTTTGTTCCCCCAGGTGAGGGGATGGAGCCCACAACCTCACAGGTGTTCCTGGGCTCTCTCACAGCTCTTTTGTGCACCCTTCTCTCATCCATGTCAGTCTTAACAATAATTTTTCTTATTGTGCTTTGGTGCTTTGCAAGAAACCTCAGCTTAAGAGGGAGATCACATTACAGAGGAGCATGAAACATCACTGCAGAAAGGGAAACTCTCATGGAATCAGAGCAAAGGAGCATGGAGAAGATGCCACTTGTCTCCTTGAGTGGCTAAGGAGAGAGGATGCTCATGTGAAATTGTCTCATCCCCATATCTTCTCAGTTTTGTTGCCAAGGTTAGTATAGCCTTAGTGGGAAAAAGAAGGGGGGGGAACCCCTTCTGAGGACATACTTGCACCATTTCTTTGTAGCAAATAAGTTTTTTTTCTGCCTGCACTCTGAGCTACTGGAAGCTGTGTGCATTAGCCCTGTACAGAGACTGATCCAGCATATTACAGGATGCGATTTGAACAAGGTTATAAGAAGTTACATGCTAGATCTGTGCAGAGAGTGGGAACTTTTCATATGATAACAACAAAAATTCATAATTCCCTCACCAGTTCTACTCCCCACTGGAGTCAGTTTCCAGTGTCTTCTGAGAATTCCAGTTTCTTGAAATTTATGTAAATTTTTCAGTGGGATTACTGATCTGGGGTTTTTCTTCTTCTGATTTTCTTTTTCCTGCTTCACAACACACTTGTCAAAAGTAGGATTGTCCTACTCTCATAAGGAAGTTTTTTGCATACACAACTTTTCCACTTATTTCTTTGCAGTAAAGGAAACTGGGACTAGAGACAGAGAAGTTCTCATTTTATTGGGAAATTTTGAGATTTCAAAACCATTCCAGAGTGTATCACATTTTAGATCAAGCTTTCTTACAAAATTAAGCTCTGAAAATGTCGTCTTCTTTTAGTCACAGCAGTTCCTCTGATTTCAGTGTCTTTAAACTGAAAAAAAAATCCTTATTTTATATAACTTCATCTAGCTTTTTATATAATTTTTTGTTGTTGTTGTTGTTTTGGAAAGCTTTTCTCAACTATGTGCAGTACATCAAAAATGCCAAAATAGGCCTTTTTGACATTATTTAAATACCACATTAATTTTGTTAAACAGAGAAATCATAAAGTTTTTTTCAAAACAGTTGAGCGTCAACAAACATATTTTTTCCTTTAGCGTTCATCCACACACAAACACTCATTATCTAGACAAATATTTTAATACTATGTAACTCTCATTCTTTTAAAATTGGTGACTGTGTGCTGAGAAGTTCCTCTTCTAGTGATCTCACTTGGAAAAGCCGAGGCTTCGTGTATCCAACCTCTCAGGTCAGTACTGACTTCCACAAAGGAAAGTATGCAACTGGAATTCCTGGAACAGACCTCTCTTGTAGTATGTGCTTTGTATCAAAGACGCTATTTCTCAAGGAAAAAATAAACCAAAACAAAACCCAAGCCAACCAAAGCCCAGCCCATAACAAATCAACAAAAATAAAGCCACTTTTGTTATAAATCAGTTTTTGTCTTGACTTGCAGAAGGTGCAATGGCCCCTTCATCTGCTCAAATCCTTCGACTTGGAAAAAAAAATAGTGGAAATGGAGAATGTGGCCTGTCGAGCTGCAGGATAATGTGCCTCAAACTCTACGAGCAACCCTTCTTTCACAATCTGGTAGTGATGTTTCTGTCTCCCCGCCTCCCTCTCCAGAAGCTGACAAGCAGCAGCAACTCTCAACTGAGGCAGACTTGGGAAATGACTAATTAAACAATGATTGCAGGATTGCTTCCTGCCCTGGGTATCAGACCACAAGGGCGAAGCTTCATAAAGATGGAGTGACTGCAGGAAGCGGTGCTGCGCATACTTCCACAATGGGGGCATTATGGAGACATGCCCCGGAGGCTGCCGGAGACCTCGCTGAATGGATCCTGATACCATCGGGGAATGGAGTACCTGCTAGTTCAAAGCGAGCCTGAATGCAGGTTTTAATCCTTTCTGACAATTGTTGAGAGGAAATGGCCTTTCCTCTGACCTTATCGTTGTAAACAACAACTAGTCATCAGGTTTGTCCTGCCGAGGGAATAGTCAAGGTCTATGCAAGGATTTGACTTCATATTTTTTTCTTCTCTGATTACAATGGTTTAATTCTCTAGACCTGAAATGCATTCTCACCCCTTAATATACTGACTTCATGTACATTCTTTCTTAATTATTGAGTCCATACAGCTCGGCCTGGTTCAAATTAGCTCCTTGAAGCTGTGGGCAGACGTCCCATGGCCAGTTTCGGTACTCAGGCCTGTGGTTGTTTTTATGATGGGCTGTTGAGAGATGCCTTTTCCATACACCAGCATCCCCAGAACTGGGTGTGAGACAAGCTGACAAACTCCTCTAGCATGACAGAGTTATTTTCACATTGGCCAAGAGGCAGGATGGGGAATTGCTGCTAGGCACCATTAGTGTGGCAGTTTTAGTATGATAGAAGGATGCAAACAGTTCTGGAATTGCAGAGGTGGGTGGATTTGTCTCTGTGGGTTCACATGGCTTTTAGAGCTAAGATAATACAGATGACAGAGGAAATGAGACAGTGGCTTTTCTGCTCCTGGAGTTCAAGCCAACTGTCTGTAAGCAGCTGGACAGAGTGACAATGCAGAAGAAGGCTGACCTGCTGCACTGACACAGTTTTGGAGTGATGAAATCCAGTTCCCCCCAGATCTGGGCAGAACTTTTCCTCTGGCAGGGCCCCAGTATTGAGATGCACATCACATATCACACATCAGGGTGGCCCTGTAAGCATCCCCTTCCGGGTTGCTGCTCATCAGGTGCTAAGTGCTGTAACAGAGACCAGCTGTCAGAGCCTTTCTGAAAGGGAATTTGCAGAGCCATTAGGAAGGCACTTCTGTGCCTGGTCATAGACCTTAGCAGGGTATAGGAGGGTACTGAGGACTTTGTATGAATGGCTTTTTCAGTTCAGTGTTTATGGATAGCACTCACATGTCTGCTCTTTGGTCCCCTGTTCTGAGACAGAGAGCAAACCATCTCTGGAAGAGATTCCTCTCTTGCACTGCACAGCCTGGCTGATCACTGCAAAATGAGGAATGGGCTACATAAGTCAGTGTGCCTAAACTCTCTGCAACTCTCAGCTTTTTTTACTGGAACTAAGGAGCACTTCTTCCCTAGGTAAAGACGATGAATTGTAATATTTTCCTGTTGTCCTGGCTGACCCAGCTTAATATCTGCTTCTCCGGCTTGTAAGGATTCTTGCTACATGTTTGACAACAGAAGTGTGGTGTATTTGCAGCAGGCTGGAAGTCACTGTCTATAGGTCCAGATTTCTAGTGAAAATCCTGTAAGGGTCTGCAGATGAGAACAGGTTAAAAGCCACTTACCTTGGATTTGTAGGAATGTCTGAGCGGGCTGTGGTAGGCTAAAGGGAAACTGGTGAATTTTCATAGAGAGGATGTTTGGTTTTCACAACTATGAAAATCTGTGGTAACTTTAGGCTGTGTTTTGTGTAACATATTTGTGAGCAAAGAGAAAAGCCTGAACACTGCAAAGAGCAACCTCTGAACACCACATACATTCTCTGCCAAGTGAATGATCAAGGTCAGGGTCTCAAGTGGTGAAGTAAACAGGGCTGGATCTGCCCTGTGCTTTGTCTCTGGCACCCACATGTGCTGTGGCCAAGAACAGGCTGTACCCAAGGCATGGGTTTCTCTGATTTTCAGCAGGATGTGGGGCTGTGGGTGGAAGAGGGTGTTATAGTAAACATTTGCAGTTTGTCCTGTAGCCACGTGAAGTTGTTTTTCTTGCTCCACACCAAAATGAGTTGGAATAATTTTGCTTCCAGTTTTGTTCAGAAAACAACTATGCAAGGCTGTGGCACATGTGTGCCAGTGGGACTGAGACTTAAATAAGTGGGAAGGATCTCAAGAAGATCTGATGCGATATGCCCGAAGGAATTTCCTTTCCTGGGGGTTGCCCCTGTGGCAAGGCTGTGTAATTAGACTGCTGGGAGATCTGGTCTCTGGGTATGGTGTGTACTCTGTAACTTGCAGGAGGCCAGCAGGTTGGTGGGGCTGTCCCATCATCCCAGGTGTCCTGTGTGCACTCTCTCCATCACCTGTGCACTGTCTGCATCAGGGTCACATTGTCACAAAACTGAAAGAAGGACTATTAGAGGAAGTATTCCCCTTTCAGTTGGGATGATCACAGTATTTTGTGAGGGAAATGGTCTCTGTCCGTCCCACTCCTTCTCCCCTCTGAGATTTGCTAGTTTATGTGGTTGCAGGAGGTAGCTCTTGCCTTGTTGTGGTATTACCTGAGCTAAGGAGGATCATAAAAGCTCCAACACTTATTGATTCAGTAGTGGGAGCTGTGTCAACAGTGATAAAATGGTGCCTCTCCCTCAGTTATAGAACACCTGTCAGGTTTTCTCTTTCCACCCTGAGATTCCCTTTAAGACTTTTTGAATTATTTCCTCTGCTTTATAGAGCTGTAACAAAGGATGAGTGGCTGGATCACTGTGCCAGCTTTACCTGAGTGAAATGGGCGACAGACAGGTTGAAAGGGCTCCTGTCAGCAGGCTACTAATTGCATGTGTCCATCAGCAGGTTGTCCTTCTATCAAAGAATGTTATCTTGAGATGAATCCATAGGCAGCACAGAAGGATCTTGTTGAGAGAGGCAGAGCAGGGAGCTGTAGAGTGCTGCTACTTATTGGGATGGTGTCTTCACAGCAGGTGCAGGAGTGAAAGAGCAGCACCAGCTCTGCGAGACCTGCTCTGCGTTGCAGTGATTGTGTTAAGAGGGAGTACACTTTGCTTTTCTTCCACACAAGGGATCACTTGCATTGTGTTTTGCACTGCTTTGCAATATTTCTGGAAGTCTGCAGTAACTGCTTGGAATTCTGTGGGGAATGCTGCTTTTCCTTCTTGTTTTGTCCATACACACTACACCATGCACTGTGTGTAAAGAAGAGCAATCTCTGTTTCAGAGCTTAATGAATGCTATAATTGACTGTCTTGGCATACCTGAGGGTTTCTTTTTTTTTTTTTTTTCTGCATAGTAGCAGCCCAGTTTGCTGTTCTGCACAACCCCAGTTATGACTTGTCTAAGTTTTCTTGTACAGTTCAAATATTACCTGTGGTCTGTCTTGAAAGAGTCTCACTGAGGCCAGGGAAAAGGGTAATTACTTAAAATATTTGCATGTGGTTAGACTTTTTTCTGATCTACTGAGAAATAATCACAATCACTTCCAGATTCTTTGACTTGAAGAAAGCCTCACCAGAGCTGACAAGGTCTCATTCTCAATATATTATATATTGTAATTAGGATGCATATTGCCATCAGCACCCTGAGACCACAGGAGAACATGAGCTGAGGATTTTGCTTGTCTGCTCTTACTGAATGCATGTGAGTCTCATGAATATTTTTGAAGCAGGTCAAATAGTTGCCATTGCAAATCTACAGAGGCCTTAATGAAAGCAATCCATTGAGCAGAAGTGAAGGTGGATTTCTCCGTCCTTACAAAAATGCTCAAGGAACACCAGAATAAGTTTGAAGGGGTAGGTGATGTCTGTGGAGTTAGTTTTCTCCCTGAAGTTGTGGAGGGGAGGCTCCCATTCATTCATCTGCAGATTGGCACTTAGCACATGTTTGGGACAGTGGAAGAGCCAGGGGGGACAGGGACAACAATGATGTAGTCGCTATGGAAATTGAGACGCTTCCCAAAAGCAAGTTTGCTGATTATATGGCAGCAAATAACTTGGTGTTAAGGGGTAGGGTAGAATCCTCTTTTAAAGTAATTGTAATTATTATTATTTAGAGGCAATTACATTGTTAAATGAACCCATGAACATTATTAGCCATTGAGGCATTACATGTGATGCTGTGGGAAGGTGGGGAAAACAGTGAAACTGAGACGTAACACCCCCTTGATACCTCCAGAATGAGGCAGAAGAAACCCCAGCACTGCTGAAATTCAGCTTTTGTGAAAAATTGTTTATGGGATTCTCTTTAACCTGCCTACACAGATGTGCCTGAACCCCCAAAGGAGAGGTCTGGGTAGAGAAGCAGGGTGTGAGGTGCAATTCAGGTGGTGTGATGATGGAAGCAGATAAGGTTACACATCCTATCTTTCTCACTTCAGATCCTGACTGCCAAAATGACTGGTGCAATATTGGTCTCACTGATTGACTGAGACACAAGACTACTAAAGATCCAAGAGGTCCTGAGCTCAATGTAAATCCTGGGAATAGAAAGAGGTGTTGACAGAAGAACGTGCTGTCCTCCTGGACAGTCTGGAGCATCTGCCCGTGAGGACTGAGAAGCCTCATGACTGTATTTAGCTATTTGTGTCTTTGGATGTTGAAAATGGGCAGGAATTTTCTTGTGCTGTTGAACTAAGGCTACATCCATGATTAGGACCAAGGCTCATTCTATTTCCTTGAGCTCATGCTGTCATTCACTGACTTATACTGCTGGAACTCATTTTCATGGTCTGGTTGCAGCTTGACGCTAACTCTGAGCAAAAGCCTGGTGAGATCCCAAATGTTGCCATGATCATTAAAGTTCCCTCCTCCTAAGACTTTTCCTAAGACACTAGTCCTTTTCCTGCACTCATGATGCTCAGGGGGCTGGAGCTGAACTGCTACAGCCCTGTCTGCTTGGGGATGGAGTTGTTTACGGGAGGGGGAAGCATATTTTTTTGTGGGGGTGTGGAGGAGGCAGATGTTCTGCCTCCTGTTCCTCAGCAACCAGGAGGTTTCTCTGTTCTTCAGGGCTACATACATTCAGCTAGACTTCTTTTTAAAGAAGGAACCTAATAACCTCTCCTCTCGCCTCAGTGGAGGAAAGCTTACCCCCAAACTCTCTCTCCTGTTAGTTTGCTTCGTGATGCCTTCGAGCCAGGGAGGACCTTTCCTGTAAACTCCTGCACAAGAGGAGGCCTGTTGCTGTGAACTCTTGCATAGTAATTAGAGGAAACAACTTTGGGCTCTCACCACTGGTTATGCAACAGGACTGGATTGTTTGTCACCACACAACCCAGCACCAACACGCTGGTGCCTCTTTTCTGACACCCTTCATTTACTTCTATCTGTTCTCTCAGCATCTGCTTTGCAGATTGCAGGAGTTTCTGTCCCACAGTCAGCTCCCAGGTAAATCCTGTCTGGGACATTTTGAGGGAAATTGTAGCTCTGCAGCAGAAATGGCCCCAGTTTCCAAGGCAACTGTCCCCTCACCCTGTTTTGAGCTGCCTCGTTCCCACAGAAAGTTGCCCGTTAGTCTCGTCAGCAGCTGCTGCAGGAGCACGCCGCCTCCAGAGAAGTTGTCCTTCTCTGGACTCTTTATTCCAGTAATGAGCAGGCAGGGGGTCACGGGTGGCCTGTGCTGCAGCCCTTGGGCAGGGCAGCGTGTCCAGCACGGAGCTGCTCTCGAGTGGGTGAGGGGGTGGTTGTGCCTTTCTACCTTCCCAGGGAGAAAGTGGTGCCTGGGGCTCCTGGGAGGTGCATGGAGCTGGAGGCTGAGGTGCTGATGGGGCTGCTCTTGGGGGATTTTTGGCGAGTGGGAAGGTGACAAGTGAATAAGAAGGACACGGCATTTTATTTAATTAGAAAAACCAAACTCCCTAAAACTAGCCTCCGTAGGGCCTCCGTTGTCATCAGCCGCACAAAGAGCTGTGACAAATGAAAGGAACTGAGCAGAGAAAAGGCTGCTTTCTCTTTGTGTCTCTTTCCCAGCTTCTGTTTGCTTTGCTGTCTCCCTTGCTCCCATTGATCAGGCATGTGGAAACATTCCTCCTCCTGCACTCCCATTGTGGCCGCCCGGTTGCCAGGCTGCCGTTGGCTTGAATAACTTCACTAAGCCAGGCCTCTCCAAAACCGTGCCATCCGGCGAGCTGGATGCGGAGCCAGACACTGCCCTCCCATCCTCCTCCCTCCCTCCCCCCTCCCCAGCAGCGCAGGGGTGCAGTGAGAAAATGTGCCAAAGAACAAGGGAGGTAACGCGGAGCCCCAGCTGTCCCGATGCGGGGGAGAAGCACAAGCTTGCCCTAAGAAAATAGGGGCAAAAGGAGGGGACAATGGCCAGCCTGGGCTGCTGCCTCAAAAAGAAGGTGGGTGGTGGTGGTGAGGGCTGTTAGCCCAAAGTTTCTGAGCAGAGAGGAGACAAAATGGTACGTTTCCCAGGGATACAAGCTAGTAAAGTGCAGTGAGGTAAACCCTCCCCGTGGAGGGGAGAGGTGGAAGGGACAAAACAGGAGGCAGCAGGCAGCCGGCTGGGAGCCATTCATGGCCAACTCTCACTGGCTGTGCCACAAACATGTCCTTACAGCACACGGGGCACCTTGGGCCAAGCTTGCCACTGCTGCTGGCTTGTGCAGCACCTCTTGTTGAGGTGACACCACTGTCTGGTGCAGGTGACAGCTCTGGCACACAGTGGCTGCATTCCTGGAGAGAGGGGCAGGCTGGGGGCTGTACTCCCAGGAATTGTTCCAGGGATTAACCTGGGATAGTTCTGGTGCTGAAGACACTGGACTGGAGCACCTAACCAGTGGCCCAGGGACCTGAGGGGCTTGAGCTGTTGTTGCAGAGGGGCTAACATCCACCTGCAGTCCTGCTGCCTACAGCCATTATTATGCCGAATACGAATCTGGCCTATTGTTCTTAAAGCCATTTTTCATCGGTGAAGTAGCAGTAAGCAATCTGTGTTTTCAGACATGCTTTTGACTCAGCACGGCTGGGGTTGGTTCCTCCGATGGTGTAAAGCAGCCCTGGCCCATCAGCTCACAGCATCACCTGTGACTCCCATTTAATGGTCCCACCGCTGGCAGTAATGTCCCGGTGCTCTGGATCAGAGGAGCTGTATGACCACGGGCTGAGGCTGTCGCCAGGCAGGTGCCACCAGGCCTGTCCACAGGGGTGGCCCCTGCATCCCAGGAGTTGGAGGGAGATGTCCTGGGGCAGCTGAAGCCTGAGCCAGGCTGGGTTTGCTTTGCAGAGAGGTCCTGGGTTTGCACCGGGTTTGTGCTTGTTTGAAGGGCAGGGACTGCTGAGCTCAGGTGATTAACATAACAATCCCGGAGCTCTGCCTTCATCCTGCGGCTAAAGCCTGGTTTGCTCAATCCAATTTCCAGCCTCTGCCCTTTCTTTAGCAGGCTAATTACAGCGGCAGGACAGTGGAAATGACCTTCTTAAAGTCACAGTGCCCCTCATCTACCTGCCTGTCAAAACACAGGAGACAGAGCACTGCTATCATTCAGAGGAATAACATGCTTAGATACAATGAGTGAATGTACCGAAGTGCAGAGCTCTTCCCTGAAGTTCCCAGTGGAAACTTATGTGTTGTTACCAGTAGTGATGTGCATTTGTAAAGCTCTTTCCAAGCAAGGTCTGCTGACCAGCTGAGCAATGGAAGTGCAGGGTGCAGGTTTGTTCAAATTTGAAGAAGAGTAAGTGTGCACTGTTACACTGATAAATGTGCAAATGCTATCATCTCATACAGAAACCTGTGAGGGCACTGGACTGGAAAGCTTCTGCAGTGCTGGCTTCTCTCATTAGTCATCCTAGCCTCATTCTGTCTGTAACACAGTGCCTGGCTCCAGTGCAGCTCTGGCTTCCTCCTGCACAAACTTGGATGTGGTCTGAGGGCCCAGAGAAGCTGTGAGTGCTCTGGTGGTTCGTCCTGCAGGTACTACAGCCCTGGCATGGGCTGGAGCAGGAGCCTTCCTATGGAGCCTGCCTGGGGGCTGGAGCTTCAAATGAAGCAGCATGAGAAGCTGCAGTCTGCAGGAAATCCTTGGGCTCAGCGCCTGATGCTGATGTGGCCCTTGACAGAGCAAAGGATGGGTGCTCCCAGTGTCCTTCCAAGGGCTTGTCCACTGGAGCAGAAACAAGTGATTTCCAAGGATGGCAGGGCTTGTTTTTGTTTGAAAAGCTGAGAAGCTTTTTGTTTGAAAATTCTGAGAAGCTTTGTAAAGACCTGTGCTGTAGGTGGCCTTCATATTCTTGAAACAGCAGCCACAGAAATCAGCCCCTCCCCAGAGGATAACAGAAAGTAAAAGTTTGTACTTGACCAGTAGCTTGGCACAGGATATTTCTGTTGTGGTTCTGTTGAAATTGTCAGTGATACCTTGTTAAGGCTAAGTTTTGCTTAGGATAGGCTTCATTTTGTGGTTTTAGTACTCAAAAAGAAAGAGGCAATCTCCTGGTTGCAGGAGGACCTGTGAGGTGAAGCCAGTCTAATCGGTGGAGCAGCCGTAGCTAAACTGCTTCTGGAGCTGAAAGGATGGTTTTGCTATCTCTCCTGCCTGGAAAGGAGGAAATATGGTGGGCATCGTGAGGCTTAATGTAATGAATCAGGCCAGGAATAAAATTAACTGGATAGCTGATACAGATGTGTCAGTCACACTTTGCCCCAAAGCCACTGCTGATTGTTGAGATGCCTGTCCCATCAGGCATTGAGAAGAGGTAGCAAAACAATTTTCAATTCGTGGCAGTCTTGGAGACCTGCTGCACACAGCAAATTTGATGCTGTGATAACTGACACTGTTTGTGACAGACAAATCTGTGGCTTGTGTAGTGAAGCAGTTCAGAAGTGCCTGCTGTCGCATACCAAGAGGTTGTGGAAATGGTACTTGCTAGGAAATATGTTGCAAGAGGATCCCAACTACCAAAGGCATCTTCTGAAAGCCATAGGAGAGCAATGAGATATTTGAGAGTACGGGGAGATTTTTTTTCCCCTGTTATTTTTCTTTCCAAAGGCATAAATGGTCTGATTCTATTGAGAGCTACAAAATAGGGGATTCTTTAGAAACAAGCTGAAATCATGAAAACTAATACTCCAGCACTGAAGTATAAACGGAACATATCTGAAAGAGAAAACAATTACAGGAAAGGCTGTTACTAGCAAACTGCTGGAAGGAGGGCAAATGCATCCAGAGCAACAAGTCTAGGATAAATATAAGGAACAGTCTTGGAGGCATGACCTTGCTCATCCTTACTACAACAGCCTTTTCCTACATTTTGCTGCTGGGAAGATAGTAACAGGAGTTGTTCTATCTGTAGTGTGGACTGCAGGGTTGTAGGAAAACAGTACAATTGCTCATCCTGTGTAGAGTGATGTGGCTTCCCAACAGGGCAGGGATCGTGTTTAGAACTATGCACAATGAGATGGACTCACCCATGTTGCTGTTGTTGATTGGGAGCAGCTGGTTGCTTCAAGTGAGTCAGACATAATTTGTAATTATATGAAGTATTTAAAACCCCTAAGATAAAAACTGAAATAAATCTGTTACCTGTAATGCAGGTGTACTCTGAGAAGAGACAAGCTGAAGCACACAGGAAACATTTATTGAAAAGGAAAAATGTCTCTGTAATAGGATTTTTTTGTTTGTTTGTATTTTTCTATGTGAGCTGTCCAAAGGAGACTTCCTTGTTGGAGGAAAGCCCTGCTGCTGCTCAAGGGCAGGGCTCTCGTGGGTTGTCACTGGTCAAGTGGTGACAGTAGGCAGCTTGGCAGAGTCTGCATGTAGACTCTGGAGTACTAAAAATCCAGGCAAGTGGTGTTAGCTCTTCTCCATGTGTGGTTAAATGCTTTCTCTGTAGCTGGTGCCAGGCACTGTCGCGGCCCACTGCTCACAAATGCCTTTGCCAGGTGGAGACCATGTCTGCTTTTAGTTGGAGTTAAGGACCAAATGAGACTTTGTTTTCTGTGTCACTTCTAAATGATACTTAGGCTCCTCTTTCAGGTAGGAGGTTTAGAAAATTGAATCCTTTGACACTTTCAATGGGGGAATTCACCAATCTCCCTGTGCTCTGAAATACATGAATAACCTAAGTGTATGAGAGCTACCCTCTACCACAGCTATGTCAGTGGAGGATCTTGTGTTTCCTTCAGATTTCACAACACAGTGAGTTACTTGGATCAGACAGTTTCTCAGAGAGAAGCCACCATGAGAATGCTGTTTTCAGCATCCCACACTGTTCTCGAACAGAAGTCAGAGACCTCCTATTTGAGTTTGTATAGTAATTGGTTGCAGTGCCACTGTTTTAGTGCCATGCTGTCTACAAGCAGAGATGGTGCAGTCTAATTTTGTAATGAAGTATTATAATAAAACAGTAGGCAGTGCTTCCTGCAAAAAATATCTCCTGCGTGTGGCTTTTTACAGGATAAACTGTCTGGCTTAAATATAGAAACAGTGTTCTGTCAGGAACTCTAAAAGAAAATGCATTTGAGTTGGTGTTTGCTGGCAGTGCATTTGATATGACATTCACTTACCTATCTAAATTCCAAGTGTAGTAGTTAAATCAACATTAATTCATTCTCCTATTATGTATTGGACTGATGGAAATCACAGCATAGCAGTTGTCCATCAGGGTCTGTCTTGCAGGTACCCAGGGTCCCTTCTGTACACTAGGCAGAGTCCTGAGCTTCCTGCAGCATTGGCTATGCAATCTCCTTAGCTCCTGATTACTCTCTTTTTTGATTATTCACAAGGACCTTGGGTCAGCTATGTCTGTGTCAGGCTCTTAGTAACAAAACTTGTGTTTGAAAAGTGCTATGTCTGGCAAAACAAGCAGCAGCTCTTGTGAGGTCCTTCCAAGCAGGTTTCTCTCACTGCTGTCATTCCCGTTGCACATGCACCATGCACCCCATACCCATCCCAGCATTTGCTTGCTTCTTTCTGGTGATTGACTCTGTTATTTTGAAGCACAGGCTTACAGAGCCAAGATAGAGGATCTCCAAGGGAAGTTTTAAGTGTTCAATAAAAGAAGGAATGCGGGGAGAAAAGAAAGCACCGACTGGAATGGCATCATTCTCTTTCCCGAATCCCTTTGAGGTTCTCCTGTCTTCCCTGCCTTCGTGTGACCTCCCTCCTCTTCCAACCAGGCTCTTTCTTTTTTCAGTCTTCCTCCTGCCCCTCACCCTCCTCATTCATTGATCTCCCTTTAGGCTTTATTAGTGACTCTCCCTCCCACCCTTTCTTTCCCTCAGTTTTTCTGATTCTCTAACATGAGACAATTGAATGAGGCCAGACTCCTAAGCCGAAGCTGGGGGTGAGAGGGAAGAGGCGTTAAGATTTAATGATATTGCCTCTTTAAGGAATCCCTAATTCCTAACACCCATCTCCTCCCCCACCTGAGAACCAATTAAAACTCAATGAATTCAAGTGGAGGCTTTTGTGCATCACATGTGCTTGACTAACAAAGCCTTCTCCATGCTGGAATAAAAGCTTCTATTCAGCAGCCAGTTTGTTCTAATTCAAATCACTTCCACTCCAGCATCCTCTCCTTCCTTGCTGCTCCTGAGTTCCCAGGCTGGGCTGCCACCCGCACAGCCCTGCCCAGAGCTTCATGCTTCACCTTGCAGACTCCTACTTCAGTGGTAGTGAAGCAGAGGATGGGAGATGGCCTCCATATGGTTAACTGGGCAGTCCATGCTCATTGTGTCCCTGTTCCCAGGAGCCTCCTAGGCTGGGGATGAGCCCACGTGGTGCCCTGCAGGAGCTCCTGCCCTGGGAGCTGTCTGAAAAGGATCTCTTGCTGTGCTCTTGAGAAACAGCTCCTATGTGCAGAGTGCTCTGTGTGTAGACAGAAAATTACCTTGTGTATGGTCAGACCTCAGCCTTCCTTGAAATGAGTGGAAACCCTCTCTTTTTTTCTGTCACTGTGGGGGTCGTGCCAATGTAGTGACACCTGAAGTAGCAGGGAAGTCCAAAAGCACACAAAGTCTATGTGAGTCCAAGTAGTTTGTGCTTTCTTCTTCCTCAGGGTATAAATTGCACTACCTGGGAACCTGAGGGTAACTTTTCTCCTTTATTGTGCCCTGAAAATGAGCTTGGATAAGGTCATCTGGGGGATAAAATACATTTCATGCTATTCAACTTCCAAATTTAACAATCTCACTCGAAAGCTTTGTAGCTGCAGATCTGGAGCTTGGGTGGCTTTAAGTAGGGATGTAATTCTCTGTCCAGATGTTAGCCAGGTAATCTTCCAGGTGTAAAACAGGCTCTGCTCAGAGCTTCTGCCTGTCCTTTACTGATCAGTATTGCCTGAGCTGGTAGCAAAGCTGTGTGCATGACATTAACTAGGTTATCTTTTCTCTGTTCCTGCAGCCTCCTATTTGTAGAGATACTCTTGGATTTTTTTTTCTCTTGTGAGAAATGTCTGGTAGAAGCAGGTTGAGCGCTTTGCTGTGATTGCAATGAGGTTTTTACTCCCTCTAATCTCTCCTGGGAGTGAGCTCCTACATTGCAGGCCAGCTGCCAAGGAAGCTATCTGCTCTGCTCCAGGGCCTTGTTCTGGTGTATGGCAATTCCATTGCTCCTGAAACACGTGGTTTTCTCAGGGAGTCAGGAAGGACATAGCCAGCTCTTGGGTAGTTGGGACCTGTCCCACAAAGAGCTCTGGCAATTGAGATGAGCTCTCAGAAGCTGGTTTCATATTTCTAAAGGCACCAGTGCTTAGAGGAATGGTTTGGGTGTACAGGCAGTTAGGGAACCGTGACATCTGAAAACAGAAATATTGCATTTTGAACTCATCTGTACTTTGTGGTGCTGGTAATTCTTCCTGCCACACTGCTTTGCAGCTGTCCAGCATGGCAGGGAACAAGTGTCAACACACCTTAGGGCGTGTTGCCATCTTCTAGTCAACTTTTATGAAACAAAGATTTGAACACTCCTTAGAAGTCCTGTTCCTGGCTATAGCTGTGGTTTCTCACATGTTACCAACAACCCCAACTCTGGCCATCAGCTAGAGCTGAATATATTTTACTGTTTCCAAAAGGTATGTTTGGGTCTATACTTGTCTGTCTCACTCATGTGTTTATTGATTTGGACATAGAACCTTCCTTTGATGTCAAAAACCTCTTACTATTTTGTAAATTGGCACCAATTTTTCATCAATTTGTTTTTTTCTTTGAGTTGGTGTCTTGTTGCAATGATGTGCAGAGTTAAAAGTAAAAAAAATGTGCTGTGGATGGGTTATCCCTTAGCAAACCCAGCCCTATGTCTACATAAAAGCAAAAGAACAGGGACTGTGACAATATGCAAAATGCTTGGGGTGCTCAGACTAAGACATAAATTGTAAAGAACTGTTCATTAAGTGACAAGTTAATTACAGGTAATGCCATGTGGTATCATGACAGTAGAATCTCTCCATCAGTATGGTGAAGGGGAAGAAGATCAGAATCAAAAGCTGGTTTTCTGTTGAAAAAATACTACTTTCCCTTGAGTTCTAGAGGGCTGATTATTTGGGGAAGATAAAAAGTTTTTCCCTTTACAGCTTTGAGTTATTTTCTGCAGCATGTTCTCTCTGAAGATCTTGAAACTTTTTTTTTTAGGTAGGGAGAAAACTCCTTGGTTTTCAAGTAATAAAAGAGAATTTTCTTGGCCCAAATCACCTGGTCAATTTGTGAGAAAGAGGTAGGAGCAGCACAAACAACTTATGACTTCACTGAGGAGCTTGCTCCTCTGGAGCCTCCTGTGAAATGGAGCGACCCTGCAGCAGTGAGCAGTGCTCTAAGGTGGGGCCTGACAGTGCTGTTGCCTGCTCAGGGCCTGGCATGGCTTGGTTGGTGCCTAGGCCTGTCTGTAATAAACTCACTTAATTGAAGAGAGCAGGAGATCTGAGCTCCTATGGTTGTGAGGCTCAGTGGGCAGAACAGCCCCTTCCTTCATGATGCAGCTGAACTCTCCCTGTGTCAAACACTGACCTTCATCTCAGGGGCCCTGCACTTTGTTCCTGTTTCTTGTTAGTGAAATGAGTTTGATGGTCTCAGACTTACTAGTAAATGGTCTCTACTTCAAAACAAAGTGCAGTTGGTTTGGCAGGAGAGTCCCAGGTCTGACCTGAAACTAAATTACAGCTGACCCTGAGACAGTGAGGCCCCTCCAGGTCAGGGACAAGGGCATTGTCAGGACACTGGGAGCTTGCACTGTAATTAGCAGCAAAGGTATCAAATACCTCTGTTTCCCGCATTCCTGTCTTTAAAGCAACACAGACATAAAATCTTAAAATTTTTCCTACTGCAGCCTCACTAAAAACAAACCAAAAGGGAAGTAAGGCTCAACAAACTTCCAGTGATTTGTTTTTTCTCTGTAAATCCCTCCCCATCTTACACTGTCTCCCACAATCCCTTGTTCTCCCAGCATCTGGGAGTGAACTTGCCAGACACTGCATTGCTTTCAAGGTTCCAGCATGACCAACACACTTGAGCATGCTTTGCCTGACAGCAGGAGTGTGTAAGAGCAGCTTTCCTACTTCAAAAACTTGTTTTACTCCAGAGCTGCTCTGCTAGCAGCTGTCTGTTCTATTCCCAGGTTTCTTCAAACACCAGAGAGGCCCTTTTAGATTCACCCTTGAAAATGTGATTAAAAAACACTTTCTGTTACAGGAACATTGTAGCATTTGAGAGAGCAAAGCACTCCTACTGGTTTCCTGGGTGTCCAGCAGAGTGCCAGTAAACCGAGGCCAGGATGCATGGCAGTTAAAACCCTAGAGAAGGTATAAATTACAGAGCCTTATGCTTTCGACCTGGTCACCTGTGCCACTAACAATCCCAGACCTTGTGTGTGCACTATGGGACACCATGAGCTTGTTTTGCAGAAAATGCTTTGTGCTGAGAGCTTTCCCAGGCCTTCTTTGGAAGAGGAATGTTTACTTTTCTCCAGCTTCTTTCAAACATTTAAAATCAGTGGGAAGTTTTGGAAGACACCTCACTATTTCCATCCATCACAAGTGGGCAGGTTCCAAACCCCAAGGGTGTCTGTGAAGCAGTACACGTGGTTACCTCCAGAAGGGAAAGGCTAGAGCAGGGCAGGACACACTGCACAGGGATTCCAAAAACACCCGTATAATCAGATTACAAGTCCAGTGAGTCAAGATGTCTTAAACCAGAGTATGATCCCTCTATTTCACGTGTAACTCATCAGAGTCCTTTCTTCTGATGTCTCTAAAAAGGCACGGATCATTCCTGCAAAAAGGAGTGCAGAATTGCTCATTGAATAATTGGGAATATGGCATGGAGATGGAACTAAAATCTTGAACACATTTTTGTCTGAGCCTTAAGCATTTTTTAATTTACTATACTAATATTACTTAAATGTTTAATGTTACTAATCTCCATTTTAATTAATGTATCTGACAGAAACTTTCAATTGTAGAGGTTACTGTTTCATTCATAATTTTACTAAAGGGATAGTTTCAGTACACATTTCACACCTCCTCTGTGAGAGAGGTTTTGTGCTGCTCCTTTGTGACCCTGCTTTTCAAGGAGTATCTCCATGTTGTCTGTCTTAGCCTTGTGCTAAATAATGCCTTGGCCAGCTACTTTGGAGGGGGCTGGTCCTTAGCTGTTGCACTGCCTTGGCCACCAGCCAGCTGAGGAATACAGTTTGTGAATCACTACTTACTCCTGGTGGGAAAAGGCTCAGTGACTCAGTTTACTTCAGCTCATGGAACTGCATGGGCATGAGGTAGGTGGGGAAATTTCTGCCTGGAGCTGAAAAAACCCCAACAAACAAAAAACCCAACCCCCCCCCAAAAAAATAACAAAACAAAACAAAAAAACCCCAAACAAACAAACAAAAACCCAAAAAACACAAAAAATCCCCACCAAAACAAAACAAAAACCAAACCAAAGCAGAACAAAAAACCCCAGATAAAAGAAAATGGCATAAGGACCCTAAGGTAGCAAAATCAGCCTTGAGGGAAATCCACAGCAGGCAAAGGCGTGAAAAGATAAATGCTTTAAGGCTGTGAAAAGTGAGAAAAAGATGGGCAAGGATGGACAAGTAGCAGCATGAGCAAAGTATTTCCCACTAGACTTTGAGTAGTGCAGAATGAGAGCTTCTCTTCAGTTAGAGGTCAGCTCGCAGGGTGTGTGGGCAGGGGAATCGCTGTGTCTTGGGACCAAAGAACAGATTTTGAACCTTTTCTAGTCCCAAACACATTTAAAAGCTGGTGAGGGTTGCTGAAACTAGAGTATTTGGTAACAGCCATCTCATTTCACATTCCCTAGCCTGGAAGGATTGGGAGCCTGAGTAAAGATGTGCCCTGTGGTGAGGGAAGCCCTTCCTCTCTGGGGGACACCACTCCTGCTCCAGAGTATCTGTGCTGGGTGCACTGCTGTAGAAAAACAGTTCTGAGTATAACACACACTGGGTGAGTGTGTGCCCTGAAGTAGCCTGTTCTGCAGCAAACAGGAGAATGACCAGAGGAGAGTGACCGCAGGTGCACCTGGACCCTGGCAGCCTCTCGCCTCCTTTCCCCTTCAGCAGGGAGGAGGCTCAGGCAGCAGTGACGTGTACAGAGCAGCTAAGCCTCTCCTGCAATCTGAGGATGGGAGCTTTGCCTGGGAAGACACTGGTGTCCGTCTTGATTAGGATGTGATGCCTGATGTAAGTCATGTGACAAGTACAAACAAAATACCTTGGCAAAACCTTGAGGAACCAGGACAGGCTGAGCTGCTTAGGAAGACTTACAGTGTGTATTTCTGTCCTGTATACTTGCCTTGGTCTGAACCTTTCTCATCTCAGGAGCTCCAGCATGCACCCTGGATTTTAAAGATACTTTTTTCTGTTCTTTCCTCCAAATAATCTGCAAACCTTCTGAATGTTGTGCTGTTAAGTTTAACAGTTACTTAGTCCCCATTACTTTACACCGTCATAGTACCTGAATGCTATAATGTTGTCCTCTGAGAAGTGCCATTGGGATTTGTGGAGCAGAGATCCCATCATCTTAGATTAGGAAATAAGTCTTGAAGAAATGGGAGAGTTAAAAGCCAGTGCAAGTGCTATAGCAGAGTATGAAATCGATTATATCCTGAAAGAGAGGGGATGAAGAAACAGCTTCTGCTTGCTCAGCTCCTGTTCATGTGTTGAGCCAAAAGTTCTCTGTTTGCTCCTCTGAGTGCTTCCTTCTGGTGCTGCTCTGGGACAGTGCCAGGACCCAGATTTCTGCCTCCTGCAAGCATCTCAGCAGGGAATCCAGTCCTTCCCTTGAGTCCTGTTCTCCCCTTGTTCTTCTCTTCTCTTGGACTCGACCTTCTTTAAGGTAGATTTTAGAGGTCCTTGCCTTGGTGCTGACTTCATCCCCAGATTAATAATTCACACACACGTCAGACCTGCAGAGGATGTGCAGGTGCACGGATTGTGCAGCATCACTGCCTGAGGAGCCGGTGCTGAGCCGAGCGCAGCGGGCAGCCAGGCACCAGCAGTGTCTCTGCAAGGAGACATTGGAAATGCTGTGTTGGCTGTGGTGGTGTGTTTGGGGCTCACCCTGCACCTCTTCCACTGGGATACAGGATTTTATTTTAAATTCAGAACTTTAATACTTCATTAAAATGTTAATAAGGAAATTCCTTTTGTATAAGGTGTCTGGCAGCTCTCAAACCTGACTCAGAACTTTTTCTGTTACTCCTCTTCACCCAGCTCTTTCCCAAATGTCTTTTCAGTCTGGTTGTATTTGGTCAGCCTGGTCCTATGCTGCACTGTCACTTGCCCTGATATGAACCCATGGATCAAAGCCCTTAAATTTCTCTGTTATTCCTCTTCTGTAGGCTCCATCTATGCATGTAATCTGCAGGAACAAAACAGGATATAATCACCAAACTGACATTTGTTTAATTTATTCTTCAAAATTTTCATGAATGGGAATTCCCTGGCCTTCCTGGCTCCCCTCTCCCATCTTTAGCCATCCTTATAGTTGCTGGTTTCTCCTGACACATTTATCTCTTTCTATGTCAACTAAACCTATTGCCTTACCTTCAGTGATCATTAGAAACAATTTAATCAATCTTCTTTAAAAGAGTCCAGCACATCTGGTGGATTTTGCTTGCATCCATCCTCATCTCTCTTTTCTAATGGTGGGGAAATGAGTCCCTGTGTATCCCACCATGGGAAGCTCTGAGCTTCCATGGGAGGAGGGGAAGAATGGGAGGCAATGCTCTGCTTCTCAGCTGGGGAAGAGCTTCCTAACAGTGGATGCCCTACGATAGGTTCCTTTTCCATAGGAATTGAAGATTGGGGAGGGGTTAGGTAGGAGAAAGGACAGAGCAGAAAGCAGTGACTGATGGAAGGCTGGGACAAACTCTAAGAGGTTAGAGGGAAGGTGGAGCTCAGGGCACTTTCAAGGAGAGGGGTCTCATTTTTTAAATCTATTATTGCTTTCTGTCACTTTATATGCAGTCTTTGGAGTATTAAAAAAAATTAATTAATGGGAAATGAAAATGTTTCCATCTGTTCCTTGGGGAGGGGGGTCCTTTGCAGGCTGCTGCAGAGAGGCGGCACCTGGCTGCTGCCGTGCTGGGCACACTCCATGCATGGAACAGCTCCTGTTAGAGCTCAGCAGTCAGGGCTTCCTCTCTCATTTGCTGGACTGATTTAGATAGGATCATGGAGACTAGACGCCACGTAGTAGTTTTTAGAGTTTGTAGAGAGGGAGAATAGCAGGCAGGGCTCTCTGATTTTTCCCTTAGCCATCATTTCCAGGACAGCGGGTGGAAGCCTGCAATCTCCTACTGTCCTTCAGAGACCTCTCTGGTTTTGCTGTTTTATGCTGAATCCCTACACCAAATTTACTACGCTGCAAGTTCTCTTGATGCTTTATTTTTCATCCCCTGCAGACTTCTTTCCCTTTTTTTTCCCCGTGAGGCTCCAGTTCCTCTTGCTGCTTTGTGGTAATTGGGGTGATCTCCTTCCTTCCTCACTCCTTTTCCAGTTATCCCAGTTGTCTCTATTTACTCTTGCTGTCCTCTTTCTCATGCTTTTTATTAACACCTACGTTTCTCTTGCATGCCACCCTATTCCTCTTCTGTATTCCCACCCATCCTGTTCTTCAGTGCTCTGCACCATGTAAACCCCCATGAATCTTGCTCCCTGAGGTTTCTTATATGAATTAAAGAAGTCCTTGGTGCATTTGCAGTAATTTGTCTCTTCCTATTGCTGACTCTGTCCCTCCTCCCACCTGAGTGGAATCTGAATAATTTAATTTCCCTAAATAGCTCCTCTGCCTGTGTGCCTGACTCTTGCCCCAAGCCAGCTCCTGCCAGGCAGGTAGTCGCTGGAGCAGTGGGTTCCTTAGAGGCAGACACCCCTGGTTGCCTCATGCATGGGCTAGCAGGGTTTTGCCATCAGCCTTTCCAGAGGGTCAGCATCCTTCCTAAAGCAGGCGTGAGAACCACCAGAAGCCACTGCCAGAGCCAGGCAATGCCCCCAGGCTGCCCATGGAGCCGCAGTTAATACCTTCTAGGTTTGCATCTTCAGCACTGTAATGCAAGTGTTAGAAAAATTATTTCAATTCCAGTTCAAATTTGTTTATTCACTGTCCAAACTAAATGAAAAGTGAAACTTTTCATGGTCCCTGACTGTCAAAACCTCCCAGCAACAGACAGGTCTCCAAGACAATCTCTCCTTAAGCTTTATATGATGAGGGAGGAAAAGAGGCGGCTGCTCTCCCTGACCCTCCCCTAACCTCCACTTTTTGGAACCTCCCTCTCACCATGAATAACTCCAGTGTCTGCCACTGGTGCTGGGCAGAGCTTTGCCAATCATCCTCCTCAGCAGGAAGTGGACATGATTTTGATAGTGTCACTCTACCACACATGAGACACTGAATAGCAGCAAGAAAACTGAGCAGTTTTGTTAATCTCGCTGGTGTTTGGCAACTTCTCAGCAGCAGCCACAGAGGCACTACAGCTGTCTGTCTGCAGCCCCAGGAATACAATGCTGCATTATTTTATATTCGGCAGATCATCTTTCCAATCATAAGGTCTGGAATGTTTTATATGTTTACTTCTCTATGAAGAAAGCTTCCTACTGTCACTAATCAGTAGATTTTTCAAGACCCACTGTCCTGTGCATTACAGAGATAAATGAATTGATACTTTCAAAGCACTTCGGGGTCCTAAGGTGGAAATACAAAATATCATGTGTATGTTTTGGAAACAACCTTGGAATAAGTTACATGGTAGGTTACTGTGTCATTACCAGTGATGCAAGTCCAACCACATCCTCCAAATCTTCCTGAAGGCTCTTTTTTTTTTTTTTCCTGTGGTCTTCACAGGTGTTAACTTACATTGATCCTGTTCTCCCCTCTCCAATATTATTTTGGTGGAGAAAAAGTGAATAAAATAATAAACATTTAAAAAAGACAATGAAGCATTTTAACAGTGTCCTTCAGAGTGTTCAACTTGTACTGTCTTAAAAATAACACATTCAAAATTATAGTAATGCATTGATAGCAAACCAAGAGATGTTATCCTTTAGTGAGTCCAACACTGAGCTCTTGTTTCTTTTTTTTAACTCTTGTTTTTAATTAGCATTAGTAGTGTGCCTAGGTTTTACAATTATGGAACACAAACCTTGTGCCAGGTGACTTGAAATTGTTAGTCCCCCCTTTAAAGTATTTGCCCTCCAAATGGGAGAGAGCAGGTGCTGGGAAGAAGCAAAACCTCACAGAGTTTGGGCAGTGTGGCAGGAAGCTGTGGTGGCTCTGGTAGCCCAGCTTTGTCCAGGTTTCTCAGGACATGCAAGGGGAGATGGCTGGGGTGCTGCCCCAGCACCGCTGCTTCCACTGGCTCTGCACTCCTGCCCGTCACTGCCAGCTGCAGTACCACCTCTGCATGTCATTATTTATATTTCCCTGCTGCACCAGCCCTGCTGCCTCTCAGGGCACCTCCACCCAAAGTGATGACTTCAGCCCTGTGGAATGAAGAGTGGGTTATTCTGGAGAAGCAGCTCAGCCTGGACCAGTGGCAGCAGGAGCTAGGATGCTGCATAGCTCAGTTCCCAGGGGCAGCTTCTAAAGCTCTGGTGTTGAGTGTGTTGCTGTGCCCAAGCACAGGGCTAGGACACAGGATAGGATCCTGAACCAGCTCAGGAAATGGGGTGGGTGAGTGGTGGTTTGGCAGAGCCAGTGGGCAGAGGATGAATTTAACTCAGAGTTGCAGCCCATGTAACAAAAGACATGTTGCAAAGTATTGCTATAACAAAGGTGTAGTGGTTCCTCTCCAGGAAGGAGAGGATGTGTATTGGGATGTGGAAGAACAGTCATGAGAGAGGGGGAAGAAAGGTCAAATGAGGATGGCACTGACCTGAGCTGTCAATACCTTGCTTTAGGCAGTGAGAGGGTACAGGGGGGAACCCATGCTGGAGGGAGCAGAGCCAGGGATGCCTGTGGGAAGTATTTGGCATCACAGTAGCATATGCCTGGAATCTAGTGATACCCTCTTGACATGAGAAGGGGTCACAGCACTGTGATCAGAGGTTTTGAGCACTGCTCTGTTCTGATATGCCACAGATGCAAAGAAGTGCCTTCTCCCAGAGAGTTGCTTGGTACAGTCAGGCAAAGTTTCAGCTCTCCTCTTGACTCCAACTTTACAGGTCTTTCATTTGTTTCTTGCTGAGCTCCTCCAGCCACCCGGGCTAGGTTGCCCAAGAGCAGAGGCGGAGTGCACAGACCTGCTCAAGAAGCAGCATGTGAATGAACTTGTGTGGCAGTGGAACTCCAGTGGAGCTCGGCACGAGTCTGTCAGCCTGAACGAGTAAGAAACTGCGCGGTGCCTTGGGGACCAGCCTACCCCCTTCCCAGTGAGCCGCGGGCAAAGAGCGGCTGGGCTCTGCGTACCTGGTGCTGCGGGGCTCTACGGGGCTCCGCGGTGCCCAGCAGCAGCTCTGCCCCGGGTCCTGCAGCCTGGGCACTGCCGTGTGGGGCAGCAAGCGGCGAGGCCGGGAAGCCCCTAACCCCTGCAGGGTCCCCGTGGGCTGCCAGGGGACACGGAGATACCAGGGCTCCGAGAAGGCGCCTCGACTCCCCGCTGCCCGGTCGGGATCCCGGGGTGAGCAGGGCAGTCCTGGTCCCGACCTGGAAGCGCCCTCGACGGCGGCGAAACACCGGGAGGAACAGGGCCGGCGTCTCCGGGGTCCGCCGCAGCGAGCCCGAGCGCACCGGGCCGGGCCTGGCTCCGTCGCCCTTTGTCCACTGCCCCGGGGCAGGTGCGGGCGGCGCGACCAGGGACAAAGCGGCTGCGAGCTCCGGGGCAGCTCCTGCCGCCGCCGAGCCCGGGGTCGGGCGCTCTCCCCCAGCGCGGTGCGGGCGCGGCTGCCGGCACTCGGCCCCGGTGCCGCCGGCGGGTTTTATGCGCAGGGCGGCCGGCGGGCCGGCGGGGGTGGGAGGAGCCGGGCAGGTTGTGCCCGCCGGGCCCTCCTCCCTCGCTCCCTCCCCGCCCGGCGGAGAGGGGTCGGGGGAGGGGGCAGCATGGCCTGTCCGTCCGGCCCCTTTTCCAGCGCTCATCTGCCCCGGGAGTGCGGCGCCGCTCCTCGCAGGGAGAAGAGGTCCGAATGGAGACAGACGGCAGCCAGCCCGGCCTCGCCTCCCCGGACTCCCCGCACGACCCCTGGTACCTCCGCAGCGGCTGCCACTGGCCACCCCCACCGCCCCC
>NW_024531043.1:3408294-3460394 GCF_017590135.1 Pyrgilauda ruficollis
GCCCTCCCCTCCCCGCGCGGCCCCGCCGCCGCTGCCGCCACCCCCGCGGGGTGCCGCGGCCCCCCGGCGCGGCCCCGCTCACGGCTCTCCCCTTCCTCCCGCAGCAAAATGTTCATCGGGGGACTGAGCTGGCAGACCACGCAAGGTGAGTGTCGCGGGGCCCCGCACCTGCCGCCGGGGCCGGGGGTGGCGGAGCTGGGGCTGAGCCTGGGGGGGGTGCGGCGAGGCCGGGACGGGACGGGACACCCACGGTGGGTGCTGTACTTGCAGAGGGCTTGCGGGAGTACTTCAGCCAGTTCGGCGAGGTGAAGGAGTGCCTGGTGATGCGGGACCCGCTGACAAAGAGATCCAGGTGAGAGGCCGGGCCCGCGCCTCCCTTCGCCCCCGCCGCGGCCCGACCGCCACTTTAACCAACTTTCTCTCTTCTCTCCTCATCCCCTCTTCTGCCCGGGCTGCGGGGCTCAGGGGCTTCGGGTTCGTCACGTTCATGGACCAGGCTGGCGTCGACAAGGTCCTGGCCCAATCCAGACACGAATTGGACTCCAAGACGGTGAGATGACTTCTCTCATCTCAGGGGTGCATTTACCGGCGGAACGGCTGTGCTCGGAGCAGCCGTCGATTGTAGTGTTTGATTTCCAGTTAGAGGTTGTAAACTATTGATTCCTGATACGGATCGATCGTTCCCTTCTCTGTCCCACTTGCCGGCGGGTAGCCTAGCTGCCGCCCAAGCACAGGGCTCACCGTGTGCCGATTCCTGGTGTGGGTCTGTGGATCCTGGTGATGGTTTTCTTCTCGCTTGTTGGTTGTAAGGCCCATCCGGGCAGTGACTGTAGCCCTCTCGAAGCTGGGACTCCTGGACACGTTTGGGATGAGGATTTGCCCCGGGAAATAAGACGTGGCTGCGTTCAGAGAGAGGGAAGCCGCCCTTTCATCCTGTGTCCTGCTGAGCACTGATCCCTCCTCAGGGGTGCTGTTCCCAGCGCCCAGGCCCTGCTTCCCTGGCCATGGTGGCCTGTGCATCCCCCATTCCCGGCAGAGAGCCCTCATTCTGTGCACCACAGAGACTCTCTTGTGGTTTCCCCACGTGAAGTTTTTGTAATGGTCATGGAGGTTCAGGACTTTATTGTCTCCAAGTGTGGCCAGTATCTGCCCATGTGGGCTACCACCAGCTTTTTGGAGTGGCTGCTGATCCAGCCCTCACTCTGCAAGTTTGGGTGATGAGGTTCCCTGGCTGGGCCAGCAGAAGGATTTGGTGGCTCACTGGACTAGTGGCGTAAGGTGGTGGGTCATGCCTTGTGAATCTGTGGTGCTCAGGAGAAGTGCAGACTGTTTTGAGGGGTGGGGGTGAGATGTCTGAGTGGGAGGTCCCTTCTTTTAGTTTCAGTGACTTGCCTTCCCCTGAATTCCTTTTCCTTATTACTGCCCTGGGGTGAAGGTGAGGGTAGAGAGGGGGGGAGTGGCGGGGGCTGCAAGGGGATGGCATGGTGACGGGGCATGTTCTGGCTCCAGGCAAGAGCTGCTGAAGAGTCCAACTGCAGAGTTTTATTTCTTGCAGTGCGTGGCCCAGGCGTCCTAGTCTTTATCTTGGCAGAAGGAGAGGGCGGGAGAGCGAGACCCTCTTTCTTAGGGTTTACGGCATGAGTTGCAGCAAGATTTATGTCTGTTCCTGTTTAACTGCCTGGATCGCTCCCTTTGATGTGCACAGGTCCTTCCTGCTCACGGGAGCTCCTGGCTAAACCCACCCCAGCCTTCCTGGCTGAGGCTGGGTCCCCAGGACTCCCGGCCCTCCTCCTTCCAGTAGTGATGTGAAGTGAATTTTGCTCTGAGGGGGGGTTTACAGTAATGTTTTTTGAGAAGGGCCCAGGGTTTTCTTTTTCTTTTTCTCTTCTTTTTTTTTTTTTTTTTTTTTTTTTTTTGGTCTTGGGAAAACAATGGTCTTTTTTTTTTTTTTTTTTTTTTTTTATTAGCCTGTGTAAACACAGTGTCTGATCAGCTAGTCCTGTCATGAGTCTGTGGGCTGGCATAGACCCCTCTTGAAAAGGCAAGTGATGGATGTTGGTTGTAGCACTAATCCTGGAAGTGTTTCAGAGCTGGGAGCGAGCTGAAATCCACGTTGTCCATTCTTCTCCCCAAGCCGCTGCTGCCGGCTGTGCGAAGGCGCTCTGCAGCCCACGGTGCAGCCCACGCGGCAGGGAGGGACGGTGGGCGCTGCAGGAGAACAGAAGGGCCTCGTGGCGCGCAGGGACCGGCCAGCCATTGAAATTCCCTGCTGCATCTGCTCCGCTCGCCCCACCGGCACGGCACAGAGAATGGGGACAGTTTCGCCGGGGCCTTCTTTGTTAGGAACTTTGGTCCTCTTCCCCCTTCATTCTTATTTTTTGTTTAGTGCAGTTTTCAGCTGGGTCAGATGTTTTGGGGTGTTTAGCCTCGTGAGAGGTTGATCTTATGGAATCACATGGAAGCTCCATATGCCTTTTCCCTGCTGAGGTGAAAGGCTTTGCTGTGAGTCATGGGTTAAATGACACAAACTGATCTAAATCTTAATTTAGAGTTTTATGAAACTTCGCAGGAAAAGGCCTGGTGTCCTGTAAGGACAGCCTTCTTGTGGGGCTTGGTGTCTCCTGGCAAACAGCATTTGATAGACAGTGTCTGCTCAACTTGTTGCTTCATTGTCTTCTGATTCTTCCTACCCTAATGAAGGCAGTTGTCCCAATTCTTCGGGGCAGCCTTGTTCTTTTCAGACTCCTCTTTGTTTGTTAGTTAGATTGCAGACTACAGGGTTATTTTTGAAAATGCTTGATATGAGAATTGGCTTTACAGTCTCAAGGTAAAAGATTTGCGTGACTTTGTAAAGCTGCAGCTGGCCGCTGCCTTGAGCTGCTTCTTTCTGCGCCCTGGGAAGAGCACTTGGCAGTGCTGGGTCATCCCGTCGTTTCTTTGTTACCGTTGTTGAGTTTTTGCTGGGTTTGAATTTTGTGGTGGAGGGAGTGATCTGCAGCTCCCCTGCAGTGCAGGGCAGAGGTAGTGACAGAGGTACAATGAAAGAACAAACCCGGACCTGACGTCTCACAGGTCCTTCCCAGCCTTCCCTGGCTTTGGGACACTGATACCATCTAGGCTAACGCAGCAGTTATGAGACCTGAGCTGTGAAATGGGGCTGTAGGTGGCCTGAAGAGCATTACTAAGGACCTGGCTGGCCTGTTGGTACACCTGCAACTTCAGTGGGATTCCTCATTACCAAAGTCTTGTGGGGTGAACTGGAAGCAGTTTGAGCTCAGGTGACTTCCATTCACTGCAGCCTGATCTGGGGTTTTGTTTTTTGGATACAATCTGAGCAGTTCTGAATGCTCTTAGCAGATTTCTATCTGGGTTTGTAAAAAGGATCCATTACGTCAGTGGGTGACACTGAAACACAACTCCTCCAGGGCTATTTGTTTTAACACCAGAAATGAGGGAATAAGGTACCGGTGCCTTTGCTTTAATTAGGAAAGTCTCCAGCAGCCAAGGAGCAGTCCAGTTTGAGTAACTTGAGTCCGGCACCGAACTCGCTCCCCTCTGCATGTTCCCAGGGCTGCGCCTGCAATCAGTCACCCCAGCCTCCCTCTACCTGCAACAATAGCTGGTTGTGCAGAAGAATTTGTGAAATGACTGCCTGCTCTCTCCAGCCAGGAGGACACGTTATCTCTGCCCAGTTGATCACACTCAGTGTAATGAGAAAATGAGGCTGAGCTTAGCATTGCTGAGTATGAAAGCATCTTATTGGCAGGAGCTGAATGACACTGGCTGAGAAGTAAAAGACAGTAGATTATTGTTTTTGCTTATTATCTGCCATCAACCTCCTGGTCTCCTGCCGTCCCCTGTCCTCAGAATTCGCTGTGGGTGTCTGCACTAGCCAGGAAGCAGTGGGGAGGGGGGGGTGTGCCTGGGGAGGGGAGGGCCTGGATGGTTCCGATGCCCCAGGGAGGCACTGGAGGGTATGCTAATCTCCTGGCGCATGGAGCTTGGGGAGCAAGGTTTATTTTTGAATTTATTTGTGCTCTTCAGTTTTGCCCGTGTTTACCTACGTGCTGAGTTTATTTATGTTGTAAGCTGTGAGTCAGGATGGAGGTGGGGAAGGCAGGGAGAGGAGCTGGTGGAAGGGCACAGGGGGGCCAAGCTCCAGGGCTGTGAGACAAGTAAAAGGATGCAGGATGGGAGGGCAGCCAGGCTGGAAAGCTGAACAAAGCAGTGAGAGGAGCTGGAGAAACACAGCTTCCTTTTGGGCTGTTGGAGCTGCTGGGCTGATGGGACAATGCTCCAGGCTGCCCTTCCAGCTGCAGCCTGTCCAAGTGTGGGGATGAGCCAAACCTGCCTTTACCACAGGTCTTTGTAAGCTGATTTGTAGGTCTGGATCTTCCCTGATGTGATGTAACTTTACAGGAGTTGCTGTAAAAATAGGCTATAAAGAAAGAAGTGGTGGCTGAGGAGGAGAGAAGGCTTTGTGGGCGTTTGGCTTGCAGCTGCATTAGTGTTGTCCCAGCTTTTGTGGTGGTGCTGGTGGTGGTGTGAGGCCAATGTAGGCACGCGCTCATCCGTGCTGAGCCCGGCAGAACACGCGGCACCTGGATGGCGGCGCGGGGCCCGGCTGCTCCGGCCAGCAGCAGGTTTATAGGGAAGCTAAACAGGCACAATGGAGGCTCAGCCCGCGGAGGGAGGGAGGGAGGGAGGGAGGCATCACGGCTTTGTGTGCAGCGCGGCCTGGGGAGAGGGGCAGCACGATCCCTGCGGCCGCAGCCTCTGCAGCCGGCTGGCCTGGGCTCCTCGGGTTAATTTGTGCCATCCTGTCTGCTCTTTTATTGCTTCTTTTTGTCTGCTCTTCAGTCTGTGTTTGAAGGGATGAAATGTTTGGGCGTTTGCGCGCTGCTTCTTTTCTGTCTTGTTACTACCCAGATGAACTCTGTACTTGTAGGAAGAGTGAAGGGTGAGAGCAAAAAAGGCAAAAGAAATCACTTTTAATATGAGGCTGGTGATGCAAGGCACCCAGGGGCTGGCCAAGCGGGAGGATG
Source organism: Pyrgilauda ruficollis (assembly GCF_017590135.1). Taxonomy (NCBI): domain Eukaryota; kingdom Metazoa; phylum Chordata; class Aves; order Passeriformes; family Passeridae; genus Pyrgilauda; species Pyrgilauda ruficollis. Next base: position 3,413,340 of record NW_024531043.1, read on the forward strand.
CAGCCCAGCCTGTTAATCCCAGCATGTGATGGGCTCTCCGTGCATCTGCCCAGCGCTCAGCTGGAGATGGACCACTGCATGCTGGGACTTGTAGTCTCCCTGGGTTACACCTTACTAAGAGGGAAAGATGTCTGCAGCCAGCTTCATTTTATGCACCTCAGGTGGATTCTTTGGGTTTTTAGCAAGGTGCCACATGGGCAGAGACAGCTGCACACATGGAGGAAACCCTGTGTCTATAAATAGGCAGGAAAAGTGTGTTCACCTGTTCTTCCCCACATCTCTTTCAGATTGACCCGAAGGTAGCGTTCCCTCGCCGAGCACAGCCCAAGGTAAGCACTGTGGGCAGCCCTTGTGTCACAAAGGGCAAAATTTGTGGTGGTGAACCTTGTCCTTCTGTGCAAGTTGGCAATGCATGCAACAGAGTTGCTCACTGGGGTTTGCTCAGGACTCACCTGGAGCACAGTGCTGGGAGTTTGCATGGCCCTGAAGGAATCAGGAGGCCCCTTGGTTGTACTTCTGAATGCACTAGATAGAGCTGGTGGATTAAATGTTGCCCAGGGTGACCTTAGTCCTTCCGAGGTTGCAGACAACGGTTGGAAGTTCCAGGCCTTTGGAGATAGATACGGAACAGCTCCATGCTGTGATGTGACACAGGTGGAAGAGTGTCGTGTGTGTGCACCTGTGTGTGATGAATAGGTGTATGGCAGGGAAGGGGAGAAGGATTTCACTTCGTGAAATGCCCTTGTGTGCTTCAGCACTGGAAAAGGCAAAAGGAGTTTGGTGTTGGATCTTACCTACAAGAGGCTCTGGCATTAAAATGCACAGTGGCAGGAACTTTTTCCAAGTGTGCAGCTAGAAACTTTTAGCTAAGGAGCCAGCAGCACACTGGAGACTGCCTTTAGACTTTGGGTCTTCCTTTTACTTGGCTCTTGGATGTGAGCTTTAGAGTTTAGAGTCTGTATTCCAAGTGCTGTTAGGGGTGAAAGAGCTGGGGAGAAGCTGTGTTGAGAAGCAGAGAGGAAAGAGGAGACTGGTGCTGGGAGGGAAGTAAGGGGTTCAGGCACTGAGAACAATTGGTGAGCAGGTATCCCAAGTAACTGGAGCCAGGAAGCACATGGTAGGAATTGGGTTAATTCCATTAAGCAGTTTGGTGACAGAAGGTGCTTTAGTGTTAGAACGGGCTGCTCTCCAAGCCAGGGAATTGCTGCGGATTAGCCCTATGCTCCTTGGGGTAATTAGGACCATGTGTTCCTCTGAGAGCAGGGGTGTAGCCAAGCAGCTAAGGGGAGGATGCAGCTGGAGAGCTGGTTCAAAGGATGTCGGTGTGCCTCAGCCTGGCAGCCATGGCCCCTCTCAGGGTAGTTAGTTTTCTTCCTTGTCCCAGCTGTATCAGTGACAAGTGGCAGAGGGATCTTGTCTTTACCTTCTTGCAAGAGGCAAAAGTGATTTAATTGGGTGTTGACGGGGCTCCATTTAGGTTACTGGAGAATGATAGTGAAATGAGGCTTATTCCATTTCAGAGTGGAAGGCTGTGCAATTTATGGGGTGGAAGAGCAAAGCCTGCCTGTCATGGCAGGCTTCCTGCCACCCTGGGAACAGAGCAGGTACCTCTGGGGTTGCCTGGAAGAGGCTGGCTGTGCAAAGTGGCAGTGGCAGGGCTGGGGAAGGGGCAGCTGTGCCCCACACATTGGGGGTGGTATCACAGTGCCAAGGGAGTGGTGGCAGGTTGGTGAGGGAAGAGGCTGGTCTGACGAGGAGGTGGTGGCTGGGTGCTGGCACGTGTGGTGGGCTCTGTGAAGACAAGAGCAGGAATCTGGTGTGGGACAGATCTACCAGCTGTGTTTGGCCAGGGGCTTCAAGAAGTTGGAAGCTCAGCTGCAGCAAAGGGAAAAGTGCTTCCTGGCAGCAGAGGGGAGTTAGCGGCCTTTTGAGTCTCGTTCTCTGCTCGCTCTGGGTTTATTTGGTGAATTCCTGTCCTTCCCTTTTCCAGATGGTGACCCGAACGAAGAAGATATTTGTGGGTGGTCTGTCTGTGAACACTACTGTGGAGGATGTGAAACAATATTTCGAGCAGTTCGGGAAGGTAAGTCTCTTGAGTGATGTTGGATCAAAGCTGTTGCTTCTGGGGCAAAAGGAGTTTTCTGAACTTTTGTGGGGGCGGGATTAGAAGCTTGAGTCTTTTGCAAGGGTTAAGTAGATTAAAGGTCAGTTACAGATGCTGGCTGGCTGTAATGTCCTTGTAGGGGCTACAGCCAGTGACTCCTGCCCTGTGGTGATTTGAAACAGAGTTTATCCTTGTTCCCAGAGTCGCTAGGACCTCGGCTATGGGAAATTTTTCCCTATCCAAAGCCTCTTGTGGCTCACAGATTTGCAGTTTGTTCAAATGCTGGAGGAAAGTTTGTAGACACTCCTAACAGAGTGGCTGCTTTATCAAACCTCTGATTTTGGCCTATTTCTAACTCAAAACCTTGTGATTTATTTTTCAATAATCCTTTATTAAAAATAAGGCTTTTGAACGGAAAACTTTTTCTGAGTCTTGGGCAAGTAGTGGTGTAAGTTTTGTATAGTTGAAGAAAGTTTGGCGCTAAGGCTGTCTCTTGTGTTGGTCTGGCTCTTCTGTGGCTGGTGGTGCTCAGGGAAGGGTGTGCTCCTGTGGCTGGAAGTCACTTGTGCCATGGTCCATGACAGCCAGGTGTGTGAATTGTGAGACTGGACTGAATCTGAGGATTGAAGGGAGCTCAGTTGTGACCTTTCAGCTGAGGAGGTTGTCAGCATCTCCAGGAGTGATATCAGTAGGATTAGACTGAAGGATCCCAAGATTTTTAATGGGATTAGGAACTGAAGGGGATCATCGTACCCAAGTGCCAAGTGTGGTCACCTCTGTGGGCAGGACATTGTGACTGTTTCACTGTCGTTCAATGGAGTTGTGCACAGGTTTGCTCTTTGGGGCAGGAAGTGTTGGATTCTGCAGCTCTTGGAACCTTCCTGCCCAGTTAGGAGGGAAGAGCATGGTTTGGTCCCTGGTTACCCAGCTAGAATGTTGCTGATAGAAAGATGGTCATGGAGGGAAGTACCATGGAAGCTGCAGTGTGGCATGAAGTCTTGGTATTAATTTTCTTTTGAAATTTCCTGCAAAAGGGTGATGTCATGTTAAGGCACACTAATTAATGAAAGGAAAAGGAGTTTTGTAACCAGATTTGCCATATTGCTGAGACTTTTGGGCAGAAAGTTTGGGACAAGTATCTGCTCAGAACCTTCATTTAGCTTCTGAAGCCAAAGCATGTCCTAGTATGCAAAGTGGGACTGTGTTCACTTCTAAGAGAAAGTGGTTGGATATCCTCATGCTTGCCAGATGGTAGCTTTCTGTGGTTTCATTTTCTAGAAGAAATAGGCAAACTCTGTTGTGTCCCCAAGAGCTTTTACATGGTATCCTCAAGGGTGCCACCACTAAAAGTGGTGGTGTTCATGTGTCCGTGCAGTCTGAAGGCTGTTTGACTTGCAAGTTCTCCTGTGCTGCTGATGGATGTGTTTGATAGGAAAACAAATTGTCTTTGGCATAATCCCCTTTTAACCTTGACTGTATCCCTGCTAATTCAAAGAAGCATGTCACAGGGCACTCAGTTTATAGGCAGTTACAGTTGCTCTAGTCTGAGCGGTCCTTTCTAGCTCTTTTGGGGTGCTGTTATGTTTCTCTTGTTTAATGGTTGTGTGCTGAGAGGTGTTCTGATGTCAGGTGACTGGCAAGGACTGGTTGTGTGAGACTTTTTTCTGGAGTGGGCAGGAGGGAGAGTTCTGCACAGTGATTCATTTCTGAAGAACCAGTGTCCTGGACAACATGCAGAGCTTCAAGTCTGTGTGAGGCTGAAACAGTTGTCCCCTTGGCTCTGGGGAGTTTCCATGGGGCTGGTCAGGTTGACTTGCTGTTTTCGGGGCAATTTTCTGACTCATCTGTTCACTTCAGATGAGAGACTCTTCAGAGCTCTTGTGTAAAGCATCATTCCTGACCTGTAACCATCTTCCAGACTAAGCCTCAAATAATTCGCCCATGGCCAGGAGAATTGTTTCCTGAGAGATTCTCTACAGTAGATAGCTTGGTATGGCTGATGGGTGGGATCAGTGGGAAAGTGCATTTCAGAGGAAAGCCTTGTGGCCTTCACCTCTGGAGTTCTGGGCTCTGAATGTGCCAATGTATGATTTGTAGGGCTAAGCCTGTTGCCTTCAGTTTCAGCTGTGACTCGTGGAAAACATGATTTTGATGCACAGTCTCTTTTGGTGGCTCTTTATGATGTGCTGGGGCCTCCCAGCTTTCAGAAGTCTCCTAGAACTCTGTCTTTATGGGTGTTCTAGACACCACGAGTGGTCTTCATCTCTTGGATTTATGGCATCTTGAAGTGAGAGGTGCTGAAGCTTCAGTCATGGTGTCCTCATCCCAGAAAATGTTTTTTTTCATTAAGTTTTTCCAAGTCAATTGGGTCCAGCACTGCTTCTGGAATTGTATCAGGACTGTCTAAAAAGGAACTGATAAGGATGCTCTTATAAAGCATTTCTTTAGGGGACTTACACTATTAGGAAAGAACTTTGTAACTATTCCCTTCTCTTTGAAGTGGCCCCACAGTTGCCTAGGACATGGCAGGACAAACATTGCTCCTCTTTCCTCCTGCCTGTCCAGGGAAGGCACAGGAACACTTAGGATCTAGAGAGGAGAGAGCCAGAGCACCAAGTCATCCTGTTGATTCCTCAAGCTCAAGGTGCCAGGGTTCCAGGGGTGATTTTTAGTCAATTGTTGAGAATGCAGTGGCAAGCTCAGTTTGGATGTTGGCTTCAGAGGGAGATCATGCTTTGCTTCTGAGGACAGGGGAGTCCAGGCTGCTGGATGGCTTTTGCATGAAGGTTTGTATGTCACCCTCAGGCCACAAGCCTGAGTGTGTCTCAGATTTGCCACCACTTAAGGTCTTTAAATTAGGATAGATGCTTTTGAAAAATACATTTTAGCCCAGACAGAAAGCATGTACATGCTGAAGGAATTACAAGAGGAAGTGCTATGGCCTGCAGAACAGATGAGGTCAAATTAGATTATCATAATGTTCTCTCCCGTTCAAATCCGTGAACTGCAGCTCACAAGTCTGCCAAGGTGGTTGGTGTCGGTGCATCTCAGGTCAGATGCAGCACACCTCCTACGTCCATTAGCAGGAAAAAAATGGAAGTGCAGTTGGGCTGCAAAGGAAATGGTTTTCTATTTCATTAGACAAAAGTCCCAAATGTGATTTTTCCATTTTGGCATTTCTGCTTATTCTCTTATTTTTGATTTGTTTTGTTTTCTTTGCTTGCTGTGTCCAAAACCTTCTCCCACCTTTGTAAAATGGAAGTGGCAAAAAAAAGGTGAAAATGTGTGAAAAGGAAATCCATGACTATTACTTAGTGATAAAGCAAGAGAGGGAGAGACTGGCACCCCAGTTCTTCATATCAAAATACTTGGTTTTAACAGGCACAAAAGGTGAAGCTTCAAAGAGGATCCCAAATACAGTGTGTCTCTGTTTGAAAGAGGAATCACTTTTGGGTTTTTTCCTTTCCAAAACTCTGACTAAAATATATGGGCCTCTGTTTTCCTGAGAAAGAAAATACAAAGGTGTTGGTTTTTTTTTTAGTACAGAGAGAGAGACTGACAAGTGATCTCAAGCTGGCTGTGGTTTGTCAGGTGCAGCTGCAAGGGCTTTGAGCATAGCGGGATCTCTAGAAACACCTCTCTGGTTCCAAAACTTGAATCTCTCTGAGATCCAAGCTCAGGCCACGCACATGCTTTCTAAAGGAGATTATTTTTTTCAACTGTAGAACAGAAGTCCTGGAAAGACTTTCATTCACAGTATGTGTAGCCAAGTAGTTTGGCTTAAGTTGGATAGTGTTGAAGATGTTTAGACAGCAAAAGGAATTATTTCAACAGCTTCTCTAGATTCAGGCTACCATCCTCACTGAAACGTGCAACAGAAAGAGAGGAGGAAGGTGTCTTGCATCTACCACCTCAGGCACAGCTAGTCTTCTGTCTAGTTCAACATGTATGAGAATGCCAGAGGAGCTCAAGTTGCAGCTTCCTCCTTTGCTACTTGGACCTGTGGGAACATGTTGTTCTCTATTATTTTTGGGGAGGAAAAGGAGTTGTCCATCAGAGTAATTTCTTTGGACTGTTGGGTCTCTGATCTTGTAAGCAAGGTTATTTGTTTCAAATCAAAACTGAAAAAACTCAGATCATCTTTCTAATGCAAGAGTTAGTCTGATGAAGTTTTGTGGTAGAGAAAGTCATATAAATTGCAAGATAGGAGGAAGCTTAGAACAAATAAAGTAATTTTATCATGGAGCATATCTAAACTGTGAAATCTTTGCCGCAGGATGTTGTTGCTAAAATTTACATAGGCTCCAAAATGATTGAGTAAATTAATGGAAGGTCTTTTAACATACACAGACACTCCTTTGAATTCAGAAAATCTCCAAATCACAAATAGCTTGGATGGGCATGTAGTGTTCTGGGCTCTATGGTAATATCCTTACCTTATCTTTATGTTCTTCCAAAATTGTCTGTTGGTTGGTATCTTGGGAGATTTTGGGCAAGGCAGAGCTATGCTGTAACTTGATGCAGCTGGTGTTTTGTTTGTCATCAGGAGAGAAGCTGATCTTGACAGAAACTAGAAGTGCAGAGATCCTGGAAGAAATGGGGGCCTGCACCCAAATCAGGTTTTTGAACTCATGGTTTTGTTGTGTGCTTTTATATTTGGTGAAGCAGCAGTGCAGGAAATACATTCACAGTGACGTCTTTGCATGACTCACTAATCAGTTGCAGCACCAAGGGTGCTTGGAAAGTGCTTAAAACCAGTCTGCATCTCTCACTGGGCCTGAGGTAATTGTGTGTGGATGAGTCGGTCATGAAAGCTTGGCCTCTCTTGTGAGGCAGCTCTTGCCCAGAAAGAGAGAGATCTCCTCTCTAAAAATACCCTGGAAGCAAACAAGAAAAAAGATCTGGGGTCTGAGAGGGTTCTGACCTTTAGGCTGCCATCTAATACTCCATCCAAATTCTGGACCTGAGAGGTCCTGAGATCTCACTGGGGTGATGGCTATTACTGTTGTGATGAGGGAAAATCACAGTATCTGAGGTGCTGGATCAGATGAGGGTCTGTAGGTCTGTCATAAATGCATACTCATGTACTCCTGCCAGAAGAATGGGGTGGTTGACTTAGGTGTATGAAATGAGTTTTCCCTGCTGACTAATGGGAAAACCTTCAGATACTGATGGCATATGTCTTTAAGGAAGACTTGTTTCTGTGCTTACAGTGGCCATGATTTTCCTCACTTTGGATTGGGAGAATGTTAATTAATTAATCCTTAATCTGCCGCTCTCTGGAAATTTCAGGGATCAAAGCTACTTGTCAACCTGCTGTGGATTTCCAAACTGGATTTTGGATTTTCTTCCACAGATCAGAGGGCAATTTATGTAAATTCTCACACATAACATGGTTGCCACGAACAGATGGGGAGGGGAGGAGAAGAGGAATCTGATCACCTCTCTTGTGGCAGTAGGCAGTTTGGCCTGTGGTAACAATGCCTCTGGAACAAAGGGTTCTCTGTGCTCCGCATCTGGTAGGCACATAGCCAAAAACACTCTAGCAGTAATGGTCATTCAGGTCTTCTGGGGTTCATCTGGTATTTGCCAGGTGCCCGTGTGAGAGCGGGCAAGGACACCTGGACAGGCTGTTCTGCTCTCCTGTGGCATGGAGCAGGCTCTGTCCCCTTGGCCAAGTCTCATTCCCAGAGTTCTGTGAGTGGGTCTGCAGAGTGGGATAAGAAGGGTCTTAATGGCACAGCACACCTGCTCCCTGGAGCCAGGCTCTCTGTCCATGCATCCTCCTCCCTGGAATTGGCCTGTCCTGTTTGTGCAGCTGGGAGAACCTCACAGGGTTGTTAATGCTGCCTGTCTCTTGACAGGATGGCTGAGTGGTTTCTAGATAGTTTGGTTTCTATTTTCCACTTGGAAGCTGTCTCAGCAGTTAGTATTTTTCTGTCTAACTTTAACTATAAATATGTTGCTGTGATTCCTTCTAGGACCAGCCCAGATATTTTTACTTGCAGTTCAGGTGGAAGATGTCCATCTCCACAAACCCTGTGCTTGAATATTTAAAACTTTCAAAATCTACCTTTGTGAAAGTGCATCCAACATTTCCTATCAAACTGGTATTGAAAATTATTATTTTATTAAATCTGCATGAGGATGTAATTGGCTTCCCCATAGCAGATAACTAAGAAGGAAACAGGAAAATTGAAAGATATTAGAGTGGAATTGAACCTCTGAAAACGCCCAGGTATTTTGGCCATGGCTGGATGGATCATTTGTGATTATGGCACCTTTAAGTGAAAGGTGCTGAAGCTTCAGTCATGGTATCCTCATCTCAGAAAATGTTTTTTTCAGACACTTTTTCCTAGTAATTTGTGTCTAGTACTACTTCTAGAATTGCATTGGGACTGTGTGAAAAGGAACTCCTTTTAAAGCATTTTTTTAGGGGACTTATCCTCTGAGGAAAGGGCTTTCTCTGAATGAACTCTGTTCACTCTTCTTCCAAGTGGCCTCACAGTTTATTAGCACCTGGCAGGACAAAAGATTGCTCCTCTTTCCTCCTGCCTGTCCAGGGAAGGCACAGGAACACTTAGGATCTGGAGAGGAAAGAGCCAGAGCACCAAGTCATCCTGTCTTGATTCCTCAAGCTCAAGGTGCCAGGGTTCCCGGGGTGATTTTTAGTCAATTGTTGAGAATGCAGTGGCAAGCTCAGTTTGGATGTTGGCTTCAGGGGGAGATCATGCTTTGCTTCTGAGGACAGGGGAGTCCAGGCTGCTGGATGGCTTTTGCATGAAGGTTTGTATGTCACCCTCAGGCCACAAGCCTGAGTGTGTCTCAGATTTGCCACCACTTAAGGTCTTTAAATTAGGATAGATGCTTTTGAAAAATACATTTTAGCCCAGACAGAAAGCATGCAAAAATATCACTCCTCTTTTTTTTTTTTTTTCCTTCTTATTTAGGGAAGGCATAGGAACACTTAGGATCTAGAAAGCAGGGAGTACCAAGTCATCCTGTCTTGATTCCTCTATCTCAAGGCACCAGGTTCCTGCGGGTGATCATTTACAAGAGCATGTGGTGACAGGACAAGGGGGAATGGCTTCAAACTGAAAGAGAGAGAATAGGTTTAGATTGGATTTAGGATAAAGTTCTTCCCTGTGAGGCCGTGGCACAGGTTGCCCAGAGAACCTGTGGCTGCCCCATCTAGGGGCAGTTCAAGGCCAGGTTGGACGGGGCTTGCAGCGACCTGGAAGGTGTCCCTGCACAGAGCCGCGGGGTTGGAACGAGGTGATGAATCCCTCGGGAATGCCGATCCGCCTGTGCTGGGGTGCCGGAGGCCCCCGTTGGGTGTCCTCCCGAAGCCCATCACAGGCCGCGGGCACCGAGCGCTGCGGGGCGGCTTTGTGAGCCGCTAATCCGGGCCCCAGCTGCCATGGCGGCCGCGTTGCCATCGCGACGGCCCCGCCGGCGGCCGCCTTTGTTGGGGCCCGGCGCGGCCCAGCCGGGAAAGGCCCAACGCGGTGGCGGGCGGGGAGGGAAGAGCGGGGGTGGGGGGATTGTGGTGGTTCACCACCACAATAGCTGCCCACTTACCGGGTGGTGGCTCTAGAGTCGGTGCAGGCAGAGCTTGGGTGGGTGCTGGATGTGGTGCCTCAGAGTGAGGGTCTGCCCAGGTTATCCATGGTATGTGTCCCCTGTTGCAAGGGCACGGGGGGATCTGGGCCCTGCTTTACCTCACAGGTGTGTGATGAGACCACCCAACTCAGCCCACAGGCTGCCTTGAAAGGAGACATAAAGATGGTCATGTGTAGGTTTAATGGCAATAAAATATATCAGTTACAGCCATACACAGAGTTGAAGCCCTGGAGTTGTGTGCATATACACCTATATATATATATACACACACGCATACTTACGTACTGTATAAGATTTAGTTTTTAGCAGGAAACAGCTTTCAAATAGAGTACATGTGTTACAATAAATATGTCTTTGCAAGGCAAGTACAGTTTGGAGTTCTGGGTAGACATCTCAAAGCGGAGCCATCGGAAAAAGCACAGAAGGAGGAAGGCTGCAGCTCTCCTCAGCATGGTTTGGGATGAAGTGGTTGCACATCTTCTTTCTCTGAGTGCTTGAGTGCTGTGGCAGTGCCCAGCCATTACCTGGAATATTGCTGTGCCAGGAGTTTGTGTGGAAGTGCAGCGGGCTCTGCCACTTGCAGTTGCTCCTGCTTCCCAGGCTCTGCAGAGAGAAGGGCTGGTCAGGCAGAGTAAGTCAGCAGAGGGCCTGTGCTCATTGACACTGGTTTGTTTTTTTTCCTCACGCCCATCTCTCATTGTGATGAGTTTGTGGTCTCCAGCTACCTGAGTTAGGAGTGGCACTGCCTCAGAGTGCCTTTGACACAGCTTTCTCCCAGTGTTTACTGGGGAGGAGAACACCTATTTCTCCAGCCTTTTTGTGAACTGGATGGGGGAATGGATCTAGATTTTAAAATGAGGAAAACCAGTCAATAAAACCTGTTGAACTTTTCTTAAGCCACGTCAGGTTTCCCTCCAGCACATCACAGTTGTGCTGTACCATGAGGAGAAATGGTGCAGATGTGGGAGCAAGTGGTGATGGGGAATGACAGGGTGAGGAGCTACCCTCACCCCCCATCTCCTTAACTGTGTGTACTGGGAAGCTGCTGAGGAGTTGCTTCGGGTCTGTGTCAAGGCTTATGTCCCCTGTGGCTCCAGGCTGGATGCTTGGCATGTTTCTCAGGTGTTTGTTTACTTGGCTGAGGGAGGCTGAGCCAGGATGGTAAGTGTGTGAGATGAGCAGGAGCCAGGTTGTCTGTTGTCACCTGGAGTGGATGTGTTAGACAATGCCAAGGGCATCAAATATGATCTGTCTGCTTATGATGATACTGGAATTGTAAGGGCTCCTTCCATCCACCTGGGCCTGAGGTGGAGCTGGGTGTCCTGGGGGCCTGAGAGTAGGAGCCTCTCCCCTTCCTGACTGGGGCTGTGGGGTCTCCATGGGCAAAGCCTGTGGCTGCCTGTGCCAGGGCATGGGCAGTGCTCTGCCCTCTCCAGTGACTGTTCAGGAGGAGGCAGCAATGCAGATTCTTCCCAGGGCGAGGTAAGGGAGTAATCCTGTAGAGCTGGGGGTGTGCAGGGCTTGCTGCTCAGGGAGCGGCTGTCTCACATGGAGAAGGAGGAGGGCCAGGGCAGCTGCTGGCCGGAGACTGCTGCCACCTCCCCTGAGCACTTGCACGTCCAGTTTCATAATCGGATTAAGGCAGTGGTATTAGAGGAGGGATGGGTCAGTGGGACAGGTTTACACTGGGGCTTACACGGAGGGGATTGAAGTGTATTTTTTAACCCTGCTCGGGCTGACCTGCGGAGTGGTTGTGGCTCTGCAAGGCAACACCCGCGGGAAGATGGGGGGAAAAGTGGCACCAGGCGGTGATGTGCTGGGGAGGAGAGCAGCCCCAGGCCGGCTGGGGGATGGGATCCGGCCGCCCCTCCCCCCGGGAAGGCAGCCCTGCTCAGGCCTTGCAGTAAATTTGCTCTAATTACAGCCTCCAGCAGTGGGAAACCTCACTTAGAGGAAAGGCTCCTCATGGGGTGGGGGTGGGGGCGCTTCCCAGCTTTCCCAGGCAGGCTCTGTTGTCTGAGGCCTCCGCTTCCCCCACCGCTGGGAGGCCCCTTATTCCTCTCCCCTCTCCAGCTTTGCTTCTCTGCCCCCCTTTGATTCTCCTCTCCTTTGAGGCCGGGATTTGGGAACAATGCCCTCCCTGCTCCTTGGCCCCCGGCTGGAGCTGCAGGCAAACAATCGGGGTTGCTTGCTGCCAGGGGCTGGGCCGAGGGGGCTCAGCACAGCAGCACCTGCCCCGGGCTGGTGGGGGGACCAGGACCATGCTGGTTATGGCTTGAGGAAGTGCCTGGTGTGATAGCTTATGTGTACTGCATATGTGTGCACACCCTGTTTCCTTCTTGGGGACAGGATGTCTCATCTTGATCCCCTCAGGTTTGGGAAAGCCAGGGAAGCTCTGAACAATTGTGTTGGAGGATGCTTGTTGCAGCAATAATAATCTGAGTGCAGCCATTCTCTTCGCAGGTGGATGATGCGATGCTGATGTTTGACAAGACAACCAACCGACACCGAGGTGAGAGCTTGTCTTCTGGCCCTAGGAGAGGTTACTGCAGAGGATTTGCGTCCTGCCTTGCCTAGGGAGGGGTCGGTATCCCAGCAGCAGGGGATGCGGGTCGCAGCTGCTCTCTATCTTGCCTCCAGTTGCCCCGTTCTTTTGCATCTGCATCTTTTACCAGTGGCCCTCGCAGCACAGAGAGCTTTTGTCCAGTGCGTTTCCTGTGCTGTAAACTCGTTGAGTTGCAGATATGTGAGAGGAGACGGCCCCCTCCTCTGCATGCTCACCTCCGTGGCTCCAGCCTGCAGTGTGTGTCTTACCTTGTCCCGAGTAATCTGAGCTCTGGGAAAGCTGACACGAGAGCCTGAAGAGTGCCTGCTTCTCGCCCCTTCCTCGGCCTGGAGCCCACTTGTGCTCCCAGGTCACCTTTTCTTACCCAAGTCCTGCTGGTGGAGTCTGGTTACAGGATGGGAGCAAGGCTGTACTATTTGTTCTATATCGACCCAGCCCATCCATGGGTGTCCCTGCCTTCCTGGTCAGTCCTCAGACCGACTACCTGGTGGTGTGGCAGGGCTTGACACTTGCATCCATCTCGGAGATTTAATGGCAACAACTTGACCTGCAAACTTAGCTTCAGCTTCTTCCCAGTCAGGGTCAGTAACAGCCCTATGCTGGCTGCTTTCCTGTGTGTTGTTTGAAGCACTTCCAAGCACTCCTGCCCCCAGAGCAGCGAGGGAACTCTCCCTTCTGCTCTTGCTGCACTCTGTGCCCTTCAGATTTTTACTTTTTTCTAAAGCCATTAAATCTGCTCTGACTGCCAGACCTCGGCAGTCCTAGGATGTTGTTCCAGCTTCATTTTAAAAGGGGAAGAAGCGTTAACCCCTGTTCCTCCATGGGTGCCTGCCAGTCACTAGTCCAATTAGAGCTGTTGGGCATTTTGGGAGGCAGCAGGGAGAGCTGCCAGCCACTGTGTCAACAGTCAGGGGCTCAACCCAGGGCACACCAGACCTGGTGGGGGTCTGATGGGGCTCAGGACTGCTTTTGACATTTTTCTGCTGAATTCCTGAGCTCCTCTGCTTATGGGTGTTGAGGTGAGTGGTGTGAATCTACCTGGTCACAGACAGATGGAGGAGTTTATAGCGAGATGTTTCTGGTAGTGTGGAGAAAAGGTGGGGTGCTGGGCAGTGGATTCCCGTCTGCTTTTGAATGTTATTTTACAGCGCCATGGAATTGGCCAGCTCTGGAAAGCGGAAAGTTCTGCTTAATCCCAGCTTGCTTGCACAGCAAGCTTTAAGACATCCTCCCACCTGCCGCAGTTCTCCGGAAACGGTTGCAGTCAGCTTAGAGGAGTTCAGTCTGCCCACCCGAGCTGGGCTTTGCCAAAACTGTCAGCAAAGGGGTTGGTGAGAGAAAGGAGGTGCGAGCGTGGGCCAGGGGCCAGGAACACGCTGTCCTGTCTTACCCCAGATACAAACCTTACTTTGGTGAAACTCTGCAAATCACTGTGCCTGTATCTGCCTCGCTGTGTGCAGCTGCACTGCTGATCTGTGCCTGCTCACACGAGGCTTTATGGCCAGTGCCTGCGAGGGAGCTGCAGGGTGTTCCTGCTGGTGGGGTGCGTCTAGTGAGGGTGGTGATGTCCTGGCAAGCAGCTGTTGGTTTCCCCACCAATTCTTTGTGTGAGCATCTGCCCAGATCCTCCTCAGTGTTACCAGTCATGTGGTTTGCCTTGCAAATAGCAAAGTTTAAAAAAAACCCAAAAAAACAACAAACCTGGGTTTGAGACCAGTTGGGTTCAGAGTGGGTGGGAAGTACGGGATGAGTAGGAGAGGAGAATCTGTAAGAGGACAGTCCTGTTCTTGTGCATAAAAGTAGAATTTGCTGGAGAGAAGATGAGTGACAACTGTTTTTGAAAGGGCTGATTGTACTCTCCTTTTCTCCTGCCAATAAAGGGCTGCGAGTAGAGGGTTCAAACTGTGAGAGGTCTGACCTGATCAGGGAGTTTTGCTTTTTCTTCAGGGTTTGGGTTTGTCACATTTGAAAGTGAAGACATTGTGGAAAAAGTATGTGAAATCCACTTCCATGAGATCAACAACAAAATGGTGAGTGTCTGGGGCAGAACCTGGGGGAGCAGGGACAGAGGTGTGGGAGAGAGCAGGGCAGTGGTACAGAGGCAGGTGTGAGGCAATTGGGTCCTGGCGCATCTTCTCTGCAGTGGGGAGTCAGATTGAGTCTTTTCCCAAAAATCACAGCAGTCAAGTCTGGGGAAGAAACTCACCTTATGGGGGTGAGCAAGCATGATACTGAGTTCTCAAGGAGGAGAGCTAAACTAAAAAAGGAATTGTACTGTGCTTAGAGTTTTTGAAGTTACACAAAACCTTGTAGTGGCCTTGGAGGGGGCAGGTTTTACCTTTATTCAGAAATGAGGAAAATTAGGCTTTGAGGCTCTGGTGCAGGGTCAGGTAGAACATCAAGGGCAACACCACGAGGAGAAGAGCAGTGTTGGAGCTCCCCATTGCCTGTGGTGGCTGCAGAGCAAGAGGGAAGGCTGGCACCATGTGGGCTGGGGACAGCGATGCCAGAGAAGGGCAGTGGAGCGGGCTGACAGAGGTGGCTGGAGCTGGGACGTGCTGTCACGCAGGCAGCCCTGCCTGACCTGCCTGTGCTCTGTGGCTGTGTCCTGTGACAGTCTGTGATCCAGCCTGTGACTGGCGAGCCTGATCCTTACTTTCCTGTGGCAGGTGGAGTGTAAAAAAGCTCAGCCGAAGGAGGTGATGTCCCCAACGGGCTCTGCACGAGGGCGGTCCCGAGTCATGCCTTACGGGATGGATGCCTTCATGCTGGGGATCGGCATGCTGGGTAAGCCCCCGGTCAGCTCTGCCGCGCTCCCCCCGCTCCCGGCCGTGCCAGGCAGCAGCTTAGAGGTTTATTCCGGGAGCGGCGGGGCGGCCGAGGGCAGCGCTCCGTGTGCGGGGCCGCCGGGACCTGTTCGCGATCGGAACTTGCCCTCTGGTGGCACCTGGAAAAACTGCAAACGTGCCACCGCTGCCCTGCGACAGCCGGGCCGGCCGGGCTCAGCCCCTGCGGGGCGGTTCTGCCCCTCGGCAGCTCCTCCACGGTCCCGCAGTGCCGTGGCACGTGGACAGCAATTCCTTCATGTGGAATAGGATGTAACTGCAGAGCTGAGTGTGGAGTAATCTGTACCCAGGCCTCTTCATCCCACATTTGTACAGGCTTTCTGATGAATTAGTTGATTAAAGAGCCGCTAAGCTTCCACTTGAAGCAGTGGTTTGTGTAAATGTCCCCACTGCCATTTAAAGACTGTTAAAATGCCCTTAAAGTTCTAGTTGAGTGTTGTCTCACTCTGTTCCCTCCCTCTCAGGTACAATAAATACCTGGTATTGCAGGAAAAGCTATACATTTATATGGGACTGTCTTGTCAGGAGCAGCTGGTGACAAGCAGGCTGGGTTTCATGTCCACCAATGCTCACAAGACAAAAGCATTCAGATAAAAATTTAAAAATGAAAAACAAAAGTAATTTGTAGCCCTATCTTCCAGGACCACAAAACCTCATGCCTAGATCTGAGAGTCAGCATGATCCTTCCAGTGTGGGTGCTGGTCCTGGCTTCTCTCTCTTCTCACTTTCATTGGAGCCAGGACTGAGCTGACCAAGAGCACTGTTTGCTCAGGATCATTGCTGGTGTTGCTGGACAGGGTGTACTCAGCCTGGCTCTCAGTGCTAAGCCTGCTGAGTAGCAGTTACTCACTGAACAAAACCCCCAAAAGGGCATTTTTCCACCAATGTTTTCACTTGACTTATTGAAGGAAAATAAATCTCCAGCCTGTGGTTTGGGTTTTGCCTTTTCTAAGCCATCTGAATTTTAAAGCAGCAAGACTCAAACTGAGTCACTGGGAAATCCACGGACTCTTGTCTTGAGAGATCTCAAATCAAATATTCATCTGTGAGTCAAGGTCCTGCATTCTCACAGGCTTGTTCCTATAGGTGGTCAGCTTCCTGGGGAAAAGCAGGACTTGTGCTCCTGCCTGCACCATGCAGAAATATTCTTTGTATCTGCATTCACCACCCCATCTAGTGCAAAAGTGACTCAGCCGTTCAAATGCCCCCTCCTCCCTGATCGCCTGTCTGTAAATCCAGCTGATGCATCAGAAAGCTTTAGTCTGCAGAGCTGTGAGTTTGAGAAGGAAATCTCCATGTCCTTACATGTTTGGAGCAAGGAAAAATTAAATGGGCCTGCTAAAACTCCTCTGCAAGCTTGCACGTGTTGTGAGCTCTGCGCAGCGCTCTCCTGGGGCTTCTGCTGTTACCCCTTTCTGCTGTCTCATGCCAAAGGATGCTCCTGCTGCTCGTGAGCAGCCAGACCTTGCCAGCTTGCAGTAACGGAGTCTTGTTCTCTTCCCCAGGTTATCCAGGCTTCCAAGCTGCCACCTACGCGAGTCGAAGTTACACTGGCATTGCACCTGGTTACACTTACCAGTTCCCTGGTGACTTAGAGGTTTATTCCGGGAGCGGCGGGGCGGCCGAGGGCAGCGCTCCCCGTGCGGGGCCGCCGGGACCTGTTCGCGATCGGAACTTGCCCTCTGGTGGCACCTGGAAAAACTGCAAACGTGCCACCGCTGCCCTGCGACAGCCGGGCCGGCCGGGCTCAGCCCCTGCGGGGCGGTTCTGCCCCTCGGCAGCTCCTCCACGGTCCCGCAGTGCCGTGGCACGTGGACAGCAATTCCTTCATGTGGAATAGGATGTAACTGCAGAGCTGAGTGTGGAGTAATCTGTACCCAGGCCTCTTCATCCCACACTTGTACAGGCCTCTTCATCCCACATTTGTGCAGGCTTTCTGATGAATTAGTTGATTAAAGAGCCGCTAAGCTTCCACTTGAAGCAGTGGTTTGTGTAAATGTCCCCACTGCCATTTAAAGACTGTTAAAATGCCCTTAAAGTTCTAGTTGAGTGTTGTCTCACTCTGTTCCCTCCCTCTCAGGTACAGTAAATACCTGGTATTGCAGGAAAAGCTATACATTTATCATGGGACTGTCTTGTCAGGAGCAGCTGGTGACAAGCAGGCTGGGTTTCATGTCCACCAATGCTCACAAGACAAAAGCATTCAGATAAAAATTAAAAAATGAAAAACAAAAGTAATTTGTAGCCCTATCTTCCAGGACCACAAAACCTCATGCCTAGATCTGAGAGTCAGCATGATCCTTCCAGTGTGGGTGCTGGTCCTGGCTTCTCTCTCTTCTCACTTTCATTGGAGCCAGGACTGAGCTGACCAAGAGCACTGTTTGCTCAGGATCATTGCTGGTGTTGCTGGACAGGGTGTACTCAGCCTGGCTCTCAGTGCTAAGCCTGCTGAGTAGCAGTTAGTCACTGAACAAAACCCCCAAAAGGGCATTTTTCCACCAATGTTTTCACTTGACTTATTGAAGGAAAATAAATCTCCAGCCTGTGGTTTGGGTTTTGCCTTTTCTAAGCCATCTGAATTTTAAAGCAGCAAGACTCAAACTGAGTCACTGGGAAATCCACGGACTCTTGTCTTGAGAGATCTCAAATCAAATATTCATCTGTGAGTCAAGGTCCTGCATTCTCACAGGCTTGTTCCTATAGGTGGTCAGCTTCCTGGGGAAAAGCAGGACTTGTGCTCCTGCCTGCACCATGCAGAAATATTCTTTGTATCTGCATTCACCACCCCATCTAGTGCAAAAGTGACTCAGCCGTTCAAATGCCCCCTCCTCCCTGATCGCCTGTCTGTAAATCCAGCTGATGCATCAGAAAGCCTTAGTCTGCAGAGCTGTGAGTTTGAGAAGGAAATCTCCATGTCCTTACATGTTTGGAGCAAGGAAAAATTAAATGGGCCTGCTAAAACTCCTCTGCAAGCTTGCACGTGTTGTGAGCTCTGCGCAGCGCTCTCCTGGGGCTTCTGCTGTTACCCCTTTCTGCTGTCTCATGCCAAAGGATGCTCCTGCTGCTCGTGAGCAGCCAGACCTTGCCAGCTTGCAGTAACGGAGTCTTGTTCTCTTCCCCAGGTTATCCAGGCTTCCAAGCTGCCACCTACGCGAGTCGAAGTTACACTGGCATTGCACCTGGTTACACTTACCAGTTCCCTGGTGAGTGGATCCCTGCTCTGTTCTTTGGTCTGCCTTCAGGTGATGGGAGCCCCTGGCATGATCTATATAACCCAGGCTCTGCCCCTTTCACCCTTTCCCCTGTTTGGTCTTTCTTTAAATTGGAGATGGATGTGGAAGGGGGATTGGAGAAGCCCTGGAATAGGTGGGAACAGCTTGTCCTTCATTAGGATTATCCTCACACTGCAGTGGCAGGAAAAGCCCAAGGCTGCTCCGACATCCTTTCTGCTGGCCTCCTCTGTAGGCTGCTGCTGTGACACAGAAGGGCCCTGCAGCTCTGCCTGTCTCACTGCCTTTGTGTGTGTCTGTCTCTCTTTACCAGAGTTGCCACCACTCTGAAACTAGCACAGAATGTTGAACCCCACGTGCCAGGGAACTCCTGGGCACATAAAAGGCAGGTGCCTGCAGCTCTGCAGTTACGTTCTGAACAGTGCCTGGACCACTCACAGCCTTCACAAAGCATCTGCTGGGCCAGGGGCTGCAGGTCCCCTGCAAACTGGGTGGTTTCTAACACTGCCATGTGCTGAGAACATGGATTCAGCGATCAGTGGCTGGAACCTGCTGTGCCGCAGCTGCTCAGAGCTGTGGGGCCTCCCCTCCTGCTCTCTGCCAGGCCGGGGAATGAGGCAGAGCACACTTAAGGGGCACACTGTGCTATTACTATTGCTATTTTCTAGAGTTGTGGCAACTCTGAGCATCCCTGCCTTACTCCATCCCTCAGTGTGATGGTTGATATATGAAGTTTTGATATTAAGGGCTGGGAATGGGAAGTTTCCTCTTTGTCTGAGGTGAGCCCAGGCTGACTGGCTGAAAGTTGCTGTTGCCTCCTGGCTGTCTGGAAGCTCTCCATGAATCTAGCTGCAGTGGCTTCAAGTCCCTCATTGTAAACCTGTGCCAGGCTGAGTGTGGCACATACAGAGCACCCACTGGCCTTGCTGCTGAGAGGGCTGAGAGGTCAGATTGGCCGGGTCACAGAGCGGTGCTCCAGGGCAGACCTGAGGCTACACAGTGAGCTTGAACTCGCCCTGCCCCAGCCACATTTATTCCAAGGATAAATGGATCATTTCAGCCTTCGGGGCAGGAGTCCAGCACCTTTCAGCACCAGTTATAAATCAGTTTAAAGAAGACACTGGCCTGGTTGCAGTCTGGTTGCAGGCTGCTCCCCCAGCAGACCCCGGCTGCTGTGTCTCTGGGGGTCTCCCTCGGGGCATTTGATGAGTTCCTAAGCTGTCTTGCATTTCGTTTTTAGAGTTCCGTGTAGAGCGGACCCCTCTCCCGAGTGCCCCCGTCCTCCCTGAGCTCACAGGTCAGTCCCACTCATTTCCTAAACTCACAAGCTGGAAGGGGAGAAGGGGGCTTTGTGCGGTTTCAGTGGTGTTGCTGCTCCACAGCCTGGCGCAGTTAGACTGGAAATGTGCCTCATTTCCTCTTTCATCTGGATAAGCTCCATTCAAAGCTGGGGATGGAAAGATGGAGAGGCAATCAGAGCCATGTGTATTGCCTCTGAAAAGGGCCATGCAGGTCCTTGCCTCAGGCTGTATGTAAACCAGATATAGAAGCTGCAGAGAACAGGGTGACTTCAACAGGTCTACAGATGGCTTTAACCTGAGCTGTTGCAAGGATGAAATTTGGAGTGTTGGGAGGAGGGAGAGGGTGTGGATGCACTCCTGGTTACTCTAATCCCATTTCCCTGGGAAGGAAAGGATGAAAGGAATGCTTTCCGTGCTCTGAGTGGTGCAGTTCCCCAACTATTCCCACGCAGGCTTCCCAGGTAGGAGTGAGTGTGGTGGGACCTTGCAAAGTCCTGCAGTACTTGTAGGGAGCTGTGGAACAAAATGGGAGCAGAGGACTGTTCTCAGTTTCCTTCCTCAAAGTGCAAATGCCCTCCAGATCCCCAGGTCCTGGGGTGTGTGCAGTGTGTTCTCCCTACATTCCTTCTGTCTACTCTTCCTTCCATGGCCATGTTTTCCCCAGCTCTGTCCTGTCCATGATTTCTGTCATAGAAAAGCAGCTTTGTGTAGCACCCTGCTCCCCGTGTGCCATTTCATTTCCATAGTGTTCCTCCTTCCCAGTGCTTCCTTGCCCCCACCTGTTTCAGGGTTTGAATCTCTCTGCAAAGGGGTATGGAAAACCTTCCTAGGAAGCTCTTCTGGAATTAGCAGTACAAACAGGCTTGAAAGGGAGTTTCTGTGGCACAAAACTATGTTAGTCCTCAGGGACTCTCTGTTCCTGAGGATGCTGAGGTTGGCAGCCACCAATGAACAAATTTCCCTGAGGGAGGTAGGGGAAAACTAAATCCCATTTCCCTCATAACAAAACCCTTCCCTGACACCATGTATGCAGCTGCATAAGCACCTTTGAGCCTTCTGCTTGGCAAGCAAAGCAGATGTATGTCCAGTTGTTTATTTACATGTGTGTTTTTCTGTAAAACCCATCACATTTGTACAGGAACATTGGTGACTTGGTAAAATAGTTTTTCCCTTCATGTCCACCCCTGGCTGTCCTTTGCCTTTCCCTAGCAGAGGTGACTCACTCGGGGCCTGGCTGTCGCTGGTGGCCGGGGTGCACCAGGGCTCTGCACAACAAGAAGTTATTAATGCTGCTGTCCTGGCTGGGTGCCACATTAGCTTACAGTCCTGAGTGTCTTGCTGAAGTACCAGCTGGGGATCGTGGCATTCTTCCCTCCCCGATACGCTTACCTCCTGTTAAGCAGGCGCTGCGCAGCCACTTGGCTGGGCCGCGGCTGCGCTTCCCATGTATAGGCTGGAGTTGGCCCTGCCGAGGGCAGAGCCCAGCGAGCCGTGCCTCGAGGGCCCTTGTGCCTTCGAGTGGCTGCAGCACACACGGGCTGTGCTTCACGGCTCTGCCAGGGGAGCCAAGAGGAGGGGAAGGCGCAGGCAGGGATGCACACGCAGGTGCTTTGTCACCGCAACAGAAACCTGGTGTCTCAGCAGATAAGACTGCAAAGGCAAGAAGGATTTTTCTTGGAAAAAAAGCTAGAGCTTTTGAGATGACCTTGCTTCCTTTCTCAGTAAAACCACATTCACTCATGTGTTAGGGACTTGCAGCAGGGAATGGGGCAGGAGGATGGCTGCCAGCAGCCTTTCTTTCCCAGAACAGCATCTTTGGGGGTGATGTGAAGCAGCAACATGCCTGCATTGGCCCAGGGCCTGTAATGAGCGGCTAACCCAGATAGAAGCCTCGTGTGACGTTTGCTTGAAACAGGCTGGTGCCTGCTACTAAATATTCCCTCCTAAGCTAGTCTGGGTTTCAGCCTTTACGCGATTGATTTGTTCTGACCTCTTTTTATGGTGCTCTAAACAGAATCACAGTGAATTTCACATTCAAGCATGAAATGCTGACCCAGTCATTTTAAGGGCAAAGAGAAACATACTGGCTCGATGCCTCCTGCCCCGAGGGCTGAATGCCTGTGGCAGTAGAGTTGGGAATTAGAACTGCTACATATAAATTAAGACTTACTGTTTTAATTAAGCCATTTCTAGTTCCTGCTCCCTAGGTATATGTTTCCTGCTTTTCAACAATGACGTTTTGAGCAATCAGGAGCAAAACTCAGTGTGGGGAGAATGGTATGTCTTGAGCAAAGAAACAGGGAGAAAGAAGCTATTAAACTGTTATTCAAGAATATTAACAAGAGACAGAGGAGGGGCTGAGCCTCAGGATGTTAAGCTTCAGCTGCTGTCCCTGAGCTGTTGCCATTCTCCACATTTACTGCCAAAATCTGGATCTGTAGCTTCAGATTAACTGCATCTTGCAAGCTTAGTAATGACAGAATACATCTGAAATTGCCCACTTCTCATTCAGCTCTTCCACACCATGCCTTTGGCTGCTCTGGGATGTGGGCTTGACAGAGCACGGCTCGTGCATTCCCCTGGACATTGGTTGTGCAGAAGAACACTTTTGATAAATTCAGGGCTATGCACTACCCTGTTGTCATCCTTTAATGTCCTCTGTGGTGCACAAAGCCAATGTATATGTGTGAGCCCAGTATTTTGCAGTAGGAAATGCAGGCTCCCTTTGAGGAGTTTCCCATGTAGCCACAGTGCTCCTGAGATGCCCCTTCCTTCTTTTCCAGCAATCCCCCTCACTGCGTATGGACCGATGGCGGCAGCAGCGGCTGCGGCGGCCGTGGTGCGAGGGACAGGTAACTCCACTTTCCTCCCCAGCACGGTTCTGTCACAGAGCTTTGCCAAGGGGCTGTGGGAGGGGGGTGGGACGGGGTTGCATTTTTGGGATCTTGACTACGTAGTTCTGCTGCCTGCTGTAGGTTCTACCCCCAGTCGCACCGGTGGGTTTCTGGGCACCACCAGTCCCGGGCCGATGGCAGAGCTTTATGGAGCCGCCAACCAGGACTCAGGGGTCAGCAGTTACATCAGCGCTGCCAGTCCAGCCCCGAGCACCGGCTTTGGACACAGCCTAGGGGTGAGTGCTCCCTGCGCCCTCTGTGGAGGGAGGGACATGGGCAGTGGGCTGTGTCTCCACGTGGTGAGGGAGGTGAGCAGCAGCGGGCAGCCCCCTCAGCCCACAGTCTGTTTCCTGGTTATGAGATACCACACACTGCAGCGTTGGCTGTGCCGCTGCTGAGCCCCACACCAAGACAGATAGTGCAGAGCCCACATGCTTTCTGTTGGCTCTCTCTGATCACCACTCAAGGTCCTGATCTCCAGTCCTTTCCCTGATCTAGCTCAGGCTTTCCAAGAGCCCATCTTGGCCCTGACACAGCATTCTGCAGGATGATGTGATCTTTAGACCTGGCACCTCCAACTGAAGAAATTTACTTTATCATCTGGGCCATGACTGAATTTGTTGTGTTAGCAATTCTTCTTCACTGTTCTTTTGTTTAAGAGTGGGGTTTTAACTCTTTCTTCACAGGGTCCCTTGATTGCAACAGCTTTTACCAATGGGTATCACTGAAGCTGGGGACCAAGGAGGCAGGAGGTAAGACAGCTTTGAACAGGAGCAGGTAATAAGAGAGAAGAGTGAGGTTCTGAGCTGGTCCCTGTGCCTGGGCTCCCAGCTGAAGCTGTGCATGTTGCTGTGAGGCTCCGTGGCCTGGCCCAGCCTGTGGGAGGAGTCCTGTGGCCAGCCTGGGCTCTCTCCTGAACCAGGAGGCGTGGCAGGTTGAGTTCCTACTGAATGCTCCCCAGGCTGGGAGTGGAGAGAGTTTTAGTGTCTGCCACAAAGAGGAAGAAAATGAAGCACTGACAAAAAAAGAAAACATCTGCATGGTTGACCAGAGTCACAACCCAGTGGTGATCTGAGAGACAAGCGTGGCTCTTCTGTGGGGCTGGGGAAGCCTCCACCATGCAGCTGGCTGTTCTCACTGCTGCCGAGACCAGTCTCTGGGAAGTGAAGTTTTTAATCTCCTGCCTGGAAGAAGGGCAGAAGGACAATCTGATCCGTTTTGGTATTGGTCCTTGGATGGGCTGAGACGGAACTGGTGAATACTTTTTGTTTGCTTAGCAAATGAGACTGAAGTTAGCTGGCTTGAAATTTAAAATTAAGAAAAGTAAACAACCAGCTTTTCAAAAAGGAGGGCAAAAACTGGAGGGAGCAGTGTCACAGACAGGACCCCATGGCACCCTGGCAGGGCTGGACTGAGCTGAGTGCTGGGGAAATGGCTGGACTCTGCTATGTCCCAGCCCTTGCAGGGACCAGGCCACATGGTGTGTGGGACCTTGTTTCCCAGGCCTGCACATTGCCATTGAAGACTGAGACATCTCTGCCATGCCCTGTCCCTGTGCCAGTGATGTGCAGAGCAAAACTGTGCTGGGGCAAAGTTTGGGTATTGAGTGTTTCTGTCAGATCACACCAGAAGAAAACCCCAGGAGAAAAGCTGTGGTTGTTCTAGACCCTGTCCCTTCCCTCCCCTGCTGTTTCCCACAGATTCCCCAGTGACCTGACCGAGGACAGCGAGTGGCTGGAGGATGTGGTGAGCCTCGGGGGATGAGCCAAGGTTACCTTTCTCTTGAATCAAACTGCACACTGCCGGCTGGCTGCCAGGCTCCTGCCGCCCTGCCCGATCTCTCCCTTTGACCAGACCACACTGGACTGAACCCGAGGAGATCATCTCGCTTTCCTACTAACCACCGACGGTTTACGCTTCCCCCTCCCTGCCCCCAGCCCACTGATTCTTCTTTTATTTATTTTATTAGCTGTTAGTTTTATTTTTTTATTTTATTTTTTTATCTTTTTTGGGGGCTGCCCCTTCTTTTTGTTGTTTGCTCTTTCCCGAGCTAGTAGACATATTTTATGAATTGGCTTTGTGATTGTGTTAGGTAGTTTTCATTGAGGAGTATTTTTATTTGGCTTTGAAACTGTTTTGAATATTTTCAACTCTGTTGTTGTTGTCGTCAGTGTTTTTAAAGCACGGTATGTAACAAGAATGCAGTTCTGAAGGGAAGAAAGAGACAGAGAGAGAGAGCAAAGGCTGAGAGGAACTGCTGTATTTCTATTTTTTTTAAAGAAACTGTTTTTAATTGTTTCTGTTTTGTAAATGTGAGGCTTTGAAAAGTGTGAAACTCCAAGGATCCGAAAACGTTGGACATCGCTATGGAACAAAACAAATGTATATTTTGCTAAGTGAAAAACACTATCCTTACAGCTGAAAGATTTTTTTTTTCCTAGGTTTAGTTTTACGTGGGGTTTTCTTTTTCCTCCTGTATAATATGTAAATATCGTGAGCTGAACCTGGCTGCTGCCTGCAGCCTGGCTCCAAGGAGCAGCTCCAGGTCCTGGACTTGGTGCCGCAGCGTGAGCAATACTCTCCAGCAGAATCCTGACAGGACTTCGTTCTTTTTTTGTACACCTTTTACTGTAAGATTTTAAGACCTCTGATGAGATGAGATGAGATGAAAGGGGGGCGGGGGGGTGGGCGGGGTGAAACGTACCAGCCATCGGCTGTTTTGCTGAGCGGGTTAAAGCTGCTTCCAATTGCTTGATGTACAGACTCCATCCCTGGGCTCCGTAGCACCGGCTCTGGGCTGGCTTAGGGAAAGGGCTTTGCCGCCGTTGCTTGTCTTGGTTACTTTGAAAGGAATTCACTCTCCAAACTTTATCGCTTGCGTCAAGATTTCCTGGGAAAGGGGATCCTCCTCCGGAGGCGAGGGTATCGGAAGGGGTGTCAGCCAGGGGGAGATTTGGGTAGTTGTTCTCTGAAGGGCAGGGCTCTGGGATGGGGATTCATTAACAGGGGAGAAAAGCATTAGGGTGGTGATTTGGGGGCGGGTTAAGGGCTTCTCAGGGATTATATGAATTATAGAATTGCAGCTTCCCGTTTGCTTTACTCTGTGTTCTGAAGACTGTGGGAATATGTCCGTTGTCCTGTGCGGGGTGATCTGGTCCCTTCTCCAGAGCCTGCTGGGGCTTCCCCTGCTACGGTCCAGGCCTCTGCCAACCAGCACTCTGCCAGGGGAGGCCTCCAGCAGGAATACATGGGGCAGGTTTGGGTCTGGATTTCAGTGAACCAAAGACCTTGTTAAGGGGGGTGATTAAGCCTTTTATTAAGATGCAGCCAAACTCTTTTCCCAGGGAAATAAAAGCTTCATCTTAAGTTTTAAAAATCATTCCCTCTCTTCCCCCAAACTGAGCCCCTGTAAAGGAGATGGGCATTTAGAAAAGGACTGGGAGGGCCACAGTGCCCACAGGGCCCTTTTTCTCTTCTATCTCTCCCCTGTCTGCTGGAACTTGTCCTGACCTGGGCGATGCGTTTGGAGAGTTCTGTTTAGGTAAGAAGGTACTTAACAGATCAGTACTGAAAACACAAAGCAATAATTTTTGTTACTGAGACAAGAGTCTGTATGTCTGTTTTTTTAAATATTTCCTAATTAAAGAAGAGCTGCATTTTATTGGGTTTATTTTTATTCTATATACTTCAAATTTGGGTCTGCAGACAGCGCTTTCCTTCCTCTTGGTGTGTGCGCTGAGCTGCTTCCGTGCCCCCTCCAGACATCCCGGGCCAGCTGTGCTGCTGCGGGGCTGTGAGTCACTCTCTGGCCACTGCCTGGAGGCTGGGGCTCTGGTTTCAGGGTGGGCATTTTTTTTAAAAGAAATAAAGCTGTGTTTTTAAGCCAGTAAGTTATTACACTCCAGTGTTTGTTCTCTCCACACCTGTAACCCTTTTTCCAGATTTCAGTTTTAAATTCCTAATAAATTATTTGAAAACTGTCCCTCTCTGTCATTATTTGGGGGTGCAAGGTTTTCCAGTGGGGGAGATTTCAGGACCTGGCAGGAGTTGCATCCTGCCTTAAGGATAAAAGCCCCAGGCAGGTCTCTGACTTGCTGTTCTGCTCCCGCATTTTGGCAGTGGCCAGTTTATAATGTGAGGCAGATCTGGTTTTAGTAGAGATTGTATCTCTTTACGTTACAGAGGTTTTGTGTAAGTATTTTTAGGTTCAGAAAAGGAGATAATGTGCTTACAGGTTTAGCACATACCCTGGATTCAACTGACTGGTGGACCAAGGAAGCTAGATGCAAGGGAGTAAAATGTGGAGATGGGAAGTAAAGTCCTTAACAGACAAAAGAGAGAAAAGAGAATTTTAACAGTATGGAATCATAGGGAACTCTGCAATAGGGCTTATAAAAAAGTCTAAAATAATTTAAGGGTTAAACCTATAAACTGGACCCAGTTATAGGTTGAAATGTGCTCACAAGTGTACCGAGGAACCAGTGGCTTTGTATACAGCACAGGTTGGGGGAAACCAAAAATAGCATTGGTGGAAAATCTACCCTGCTGGGATTTTTCTCATGAGGCACTCTTGTAATACTCATTTGCTTGCTTTCCCACACATGGTGATCCTTTTGTTGAACTAAAAATATAGGAAATTGTTGACTTATGATTTTAAAAAGGCGATACTGAGAGCGGAGGAAAAAGGAACCAGACTCCTAAGTTTGATAGGTAAGAAAACATTTTTTTTTTTAATGTTAAAAGCAGAGAAGACAGAGAACTCTTAAGGGGATATTGAAGGGAAAGTTGGCAGATTGATCTGTGGGCAAAAGACAAAATTATTTTTTCTGAACTAACTGGTACAGATTGTCCTTTATATCAGCTTTTAATGTTTGTTCAATACTCGGTTAGAACACTGAGAATCTTAAATCAACCCAGCATCTGTTCAGCTGTAGGTAACCCATGAGTGGGGAGACCCAGGATGGGAGTACTTGAAGAGATGAAAAAAGTCTGCATGGATCTGGTTGTTCAGCACCATGTCTAACTTTCCCTAAATGTCCTATGGATATGTCAACGTCCAGTGGGTACTGTGGGTGCCCTGGTGTAGTTTCAGGCCCTGTGAGGAGGAAAGTGTCCTCATCAACCCTTTGGAACCTGCTGTGGCATGTGAGCCCAAAGTTTTCTGCATGAGCACCCTGGTGTGTTGGGCTGCTGCAGAAAGGTGGCCTTTGTGTTTCTTTGGTGCTTTTTTTATCAATGCAGACTTGACAACCATGTAACTATGGAACTGTATCTTGAGTGTGTAAAAATGTCAGACCTCTAGCCCTGAAAATGCCAGAGCCTCTGGGATCTAAATATGAGCGCACTGTTTTTACTTATCCCTGACTGATTCCAGGAAGATTTTTCTTACCCATTTTTTTAAACTTCTTTCAAGGTTCCCAACTCTTCTCATCCCATGGCACAGAAAACCAAAGGTTCTTACCTGGGTTCTGCATTGGTGCTGGAGAAAGAGAAACTGCTCTAAGTCACTGAAGTCCGCTGTGTATGTTGCAACTTCTAGGCCTGGTTCATTTCCAATGCAGATTGCTTAAGGCCACATAAAACCAGATACTACTACTTGTTTAAGCCACCTAAAGGTTTTCTAGGTCACTTGGCTCCTATTTCTTGTCTAGTAGTACCTCCTTCTCCTCTGTGGTTTTAATGTAAAGAATAGCTTGATTTTTTTTTTTTTTTCAGTTGACCTCATGCCAAATGGTCATTTGATGTGAGTGGACAACCTGTATCTTATTCTCTGAATTATGCCATGAGAACCCATGGAGAGATACAGGATTAATGATATGTGGGATACCATAAAAAGAGAATGCAAGTATTAGTGGTAGGTGGTTATTAGTGTGCCAGAAACCTCCAACTTAACTATCATACTGCTATTATTTTTCAGTAGAGCCCTTAAAAATATGCAGGACTTTCAGGCTGACTTCTAATAGTAATACTACAAGAATTTAATAGCAAAAATCTAGAAAGCAAATATTTGTCTTTCGGGCTTTTATGGATTTAACTCAACTGGCCTTCAACTGGTCACGCCACAACCTGCCACGCACAGCCTCCGATGGAAGAAGTCTGCATTTAGTAACATAAATACTGGCAGTTTTATCTTGTACCCATGTCAAGGTGAGCCTGTTGTATAAAGCCTCATTTCCCTTAGCCCCAGTGTTTGCGTCAAGAGCTGCGAGAATGAAGTTCCTGGCCCTGCTTTTCCTGCTGTCAGGTGCGTAGGTGCCCTCGTCCTCGTGCTGGTAACCCCAAACCTGACTCTAACCACCCCATGTCTCTCCCCAGTGGGCGCAGCCAGCGCCGAGGTCTCGCCCCGGGCCGTGTGGCTGTTCCGTGAATTGATCAAGTGCACCCTGCCCGAAAGCCACCCACTGCTGGAATTCAACCACTACGGCTGCTACTGCGGCTTGGGGGGCAGCGGCACTCCGGTGGACGAGCTCGACAGGTTTATAACTCTGCTTTTACAAACCTCTTTCCTTGCTTGTACTTTCCTGCTTCAGCTTCATCTCAGCTGGCCCTGCCCTGCAAAACTCTCTGGCTACTGTGAAGGAAGCTTTCTTTCACAGATGGATTCTGAAAAAGGATGTGTGCTAGCACAGCTTGATGCCTTATTACTAAGATAAAATATAATTACAGTAGCTCTTCTCTTCTATGGCAGCACAGTGTGCTCATTCCTGCATTTTTTTATTCTGCAGTAGTGCTGGGCCAGCAGCCTGGACACAGCTCTGCACACTCTGCCTGGTGCTTGACCATCAACATGTACAGGTTGGGCTGCAAAATGCTAGGAAATGGCATGGGCAATTTAGAGACACACAAATCTGGCAGCTATGTCTTGGATTGTGTTGGCTGAGCTTGTCAGCTACCAGGCACCTGACGGGAAGTGTAGGGTAAACACTGGCTTTGGCTTTCCCTGCCCAATGGACAACTGTGAAGATGCTCCCATAAGGACATATTTACCAGACACTTCTTGGACCATGAGCTGGCACAACTGTATCCCTTTGAGGTCCTTTGTATTCTGCCCTCTTATTGCTGGCTATCTTTTTTTTTTTTATTTTATTGTCAAGAGCCTCGTCAAAGCAAATCTAACGTATTTGTGTGTCTTACAGGTCAGTTGAGCCTGTGATTCTGGTATTTTCTAACCTTATTCTCCTTGTTTCCCAGGTGCTGCCAAGCACACGATAACTGCTACTCCCAGGCAATGAAAATGGAATCCTGCAAATACCTCCTGGACAACCCCTACACTAATCAGTACCACTACAGCTGCTCTAACGGGGAGATCACATGTAGCAGTACGTCCATTTCCACTTCACTCCAGATGTTCTCCAGCCTCTCTTAGGAAAGAGCAGGGCTGTGTCACACTCACACCTCTGCAGCAGGCAGGCACAGTGCAAGTTCTTGCCAGGGGACCTGGTCGTTAGAAAGAGGGCACCTCACACAGGCACTGGAATGAGTATTCTCTGTATAGTCCACAATTCAAAGTTTGTGGATATATGGTACAGCAGAGTACAGAGAAGCCTGTCTAGTCTTCAGGGGATTGAGTACTTTTCTGGGAGGCCTTCTAATGGCAGTATCCAAGGGATCAGCATGTTAACTTGGCATTGTTACAGAGTTTCTGCCAGACACCTCTGATGAATAGTGGAGATTTTACAGGGCTCTGGAACAGAGGTAAAGAGCAGAAGTTGGAAAATAGGGCTGTAGGGAAGGGAGGAAGGGGCAAGGAGAGAGATGGCTTGGCTGGAACACACAGCTTTCAGGGCAGTGGGTTAGTGGGCAGAAGCCTGTGCACCCGCAGAACGATGGCAGCAGTGAAACGGGTACACCATGACAGAAATGCCAGCCCGAGGCACTGCAGCGCCTGCGAAGGAGCCGCGGGCTCTGACCGCTCCTCTCTCCCCTGCAGGCAAGAACAAGGACTGCGCCGCGTTCATCTGCAACTGCGACCGCACCGCTGCCATGTGCTTCGCCAAGGCACCCTACAACCCCGAGCACAAGCACCTGGACACCGACAAATACTGCAAATAGTCACCCTCCTGTGCCTCAGGGCGGCCGCAGGACAAAATAAACAAATAAATAACCTGAACCGACATTTCACAGTGTCGCTCAGCGCCGCGCCGGGGGGACGGAAGGGCGGGCAGGGTGTGTGGGGGAGGGAAGCCCCGCCCCTCTGCCCACGGCCCTGGGTGGCGCGTGAGGCGCCCCCGCGTTCTCTGATTGGCCCTTGGAGGCGGCGGGGGCAGGGCGCACCTGCTCGCGGCCTCGCGTGCCCCGCCCCGCCCCTCAGGTACCCGCGGGCTGGGGCGGCTGAGGGTGGGATTGCGGCTTCCCGCCCTCAGCCTCCCGGGGCGCCTCGGGGCCCCTCCCTGCCCGCCCTCAGCCTCCCGGGGCGCCTCAGGGCCCTGCCCGCCCTCAGCCTCCCGGGGCGCCTCGGGGCCCCTCCCTGCCCGCCCTCACCCTCCCGGGGCTCCCGAGAGCGCCCTTCAAGCCTTCCCTCAGCCGCCCTTGCCTCGGGCTGCCGCCGCGTTAGCCACAGCACAGCTGTCCCTGTTCCTCGGGGTATCGCTGCGTGAGGGTCTTGAGCCGTTTGGTGCTCCTTTCTCCTGAGGGTGTCCTGTGTGCTTACCCTGGGGAGCCCTTCCCCTGCCCTGTTCCCAGCCAGGAGCTGCAGAGAAGGAGGTCATGTCAGCCTGGAAGGCAGGGAGCCCCTCAGAGGGACAGTATTTGCCCCACTTTCCCAGCCCTGTCAAGGTCTCGTGCCAAAGCTGCCCCCCACCCTTGGTACTGGTTTTGCCGGCAGATGTTTGTGGAGGTGTGGGTGAACTCCTGGGGCAGGGTCTACACACACCCCCTGCTTTCTGGCAGGGCATGAGGAGGGCCTGGTTCATAATCAGAATGAACTGTACCCAAACAGGGAGCGGACCCCAAGGATCTGAGAGTGCTCTGGGAAATGAGAAACAAATGGAGAAGGAAGAAGTTGGCTTGGTATGTTATTGGAAGGTACTTGCAATGCCTTCCTTCTGAAAGTAAATGTATCTTTGAGGGCATAAGAATGATATTGAGAAAGGATAGTGAATTGCATTTAGTTCTTCTTTTCCTTGAAAAGGGGAAGGGATTGTGTCACAGCCAGACATTCCATTTTATGGTAGATCAAGTCCTGGTTTTGTACCAGTATTGGTTGCTTATTTTTCTCGGGTGATTGTGTATGTGAATTTTCTGAAAACATTGAGTGCTTGGAGTCCTCCACAGAAATCTTGAGGATCCTGGATGCGACCCTGTCATATGGCCAAAATGAATCATTCTTAGGAGTGGAAGAGCAAGATGAGGTCTCTTGTACTCGCTCACTAGTTTAGATTCTCTGAAATTATTGTTTGTAGAACAGTAAAGCTCCTAAGTAAATGTTACTAAAATCCCCTTGTGATAAACCTCATTGTAGAGAAAAAAAGTAAAATATCATCACTATCTGGAAGGAACACTGCACTTTTGAGCTGTATTATCACAAGTAGGGAAGATTGCTGGGGTGCATTGGAAGCATTTCAGAAACTTAGTATGAATTTTGCCTGTAACAGGAACTCTAGATTTGAGGTGAGCAGTGTATCTACTCCATTCAGCATTTGGAGCATGCTAGCATTCTGTAGATACACTCCATAGACAGATAAAGGCTCAAATTGATTCCATATCTGTCTTACTCCATACAGATTTTATAAGCCTGCACTTATGTTTGGTCCCTTGATCATGCTTCTCATTTCCATGCCGCTTTGGTGGTGTGAAAGACCCACCATTAAATCCAAACATTCCCCATCCATAGGGAGCCTTCCCACATAATGCAGAGTGTCAGGCCCTAATGAACAGCACAGGTGGGGAGGCTGAAGGGGTTGTGCAAAGCTGCTCATTAGGGCTTTGAGGAACGTTGTGGGAAGAGTAAGAGCAGGGCTAGTGACTCCTTGAACTGTCAGCGTAGGGGAGTACAAGGAGTGCGTGAAGATCTACCATGCTGGCCTGTACCTCTGTTCCAAACCAGAAAGGGATTGCCTGGAATGCAAGGTGTCCCTGTGCTCAGCAGGGGGGAGCTCTGAGACCCACGCAGCACCACAGCTGGTGCACAGGAGGGAGAGCAGCTCCGTGGGCTCACTGCAGAAGTGAAGTCTCAGTCTCTTATCTTTTCTCTGTTGTTGTTTTCTATGCCAAGATTTTTCACTCTCTGCAGGGAGAGCTGAATTACTCTTAACTACATGGGCATTGCACAGATGAAAAAGAATGCTCCAGCTGAGGTGAAACATGCAGAGAGCAAACAATTCTGCTGATGATAATGATCCTGTGTCGGTTTCTGTTTGGGCCTAGAGACCAATTTGAGACACTCCCACTGTTGCTCGTCCTCTTCAGGCTCAGCTTCTCTTTTCCTCTGCCATTGTCTATTTAGTGGTGCAGAAGGGAAGAAGTGCACTGGGGTACCTTTCCTTGGTGGGAAGGGAAATGACAGGGAGCTGCACACAGAATTGCAGGAACAGTCTGGAACAGTGGTTTTAAAGCCCATCTGGCTTGGTTCTGCTGTTTCCCTGCCTGCTGCAAAGGCTGGGAAAGGGTGACATCCAAGTCAGTCACAGAGGAAGAAGCACGCTCTAGATGGCAGATTTAGTCACCTTCACTCCACTGAACCTCCCAAGTTCTGCCTACCCAGGGTTTTGGGTCATTTTCCAGAAGTAATGAACAAGCAGGTGTGTCAATAGGAGCAATCTGACTGTAGGATGTGGGAGGCTGCACTTATACCATGGGCATCAAACCCTCTGGGCCATCTGCATTCTGTGCTGCCCTCGCTGGAGCTCAGTGTGTGAAATGCCTCCCTCAGGCTGCTGGACTCAGTTACGGTTTGCTCTGAGAATTTGCCAAGAAACAAAGACAAGATTTGCTAAATAGGAAGTAACTTTTATTTGCCTTGGGTAACTCTAACCCCACTTTCAGAGAAGTAGAAGAAAAATCCATTATAAGATACTCTCAGATCCTCTATCCAAGCTTCAGGAGGAACAGCTGTAAGAAAAAGAGAAGAGCAAAAGCTGTTGATTCAGGTAATTTCATGTCGTGGCTTTTGGTGTAGGAATTTTAGGCTCTCTCAGGCATTTCTCATGTGAGCAAACTTAATAGTATCTTGGGGAATATGTTAAGAAGTGAAGTGCTCTGATCCTGTTCTAAAAGAGGCCAATTTTAGTAGTGCTGGATCGACTTAGCAGAAAAAAAGAAGGAACTTCTTCATCTCAGCCTCATACAGTTGTTGTAGATATGCTCATTACCATATAGTAACAAACCATGCACAGGAAATTTACTGTTATGTTCATTTATTCAAAGTCATTGTCTTGGTGGCTTAAAAGTACAGTTGGGGTAATGACTCATCTGAGAGCGATGCTGAAGGGACACCCTGACTCCTCTCCCCCAGGCTCAGCTGCAGAACTGGAGAGGAGGCAGGGGTAGATGTGGGAGGTTTAGTTACCTGTCACAGAACTTATTCCAAGACTTGTTTTAGACTGCTTGGCAATGCTCCCACACCTCAGAATGCTGGCTCTAGTGGCACTGAACCTGCAGCCTCTGATTTTGACATACCAATGTCGTGTAAGTCTCAAGGAGGAGGAGAAGATGTGGATAGTGAGAAACTCAGCCCCAGCTCCTCTGCTAAGGAGCATCAGCTTACAGGGAAAGCCCCTACATGGAAACATGGTGTATGTGGAGACTCTGCTGTGCTTTAGGCATGATTTCTGCAACAGCTTTGGTTGGTGGGACAGCTGGACTGTGGACAGGACAGCTAAAGATGGAGAGAGATCTGTGAGCTTTGCTCACTGCCAAGCAGCAGAAACCTGAGTCATTGGAAAGTGGAGTCACCATTCAACACGAGCAGAATGCACGTGGGAGTCCTGAACTGTTCTTGCCTGGCTTCAAAGTGAAGCTGTCTCTCCTCTAACCCAATACAGCCAAATCTTGAAATGTGTTAGGCATCTTAATGCCCTCTACCTTCTGCAGAAATTGAATGCCTTATGTATCCCTTAGATTCTGTGCTTTTTTTGCTCTCCCCTGGCATGGATTTAAATCAACAAGAAAGCAAAAATTCACTTTGCATCCTGTGGTCAGTTGTCCTTGCTTTGCTACTTGACCTTTTAGCAAGCAGATGACTCTGGCATCCTTGTTTCCAACTGCTTGTTACAGTTCTTGTCAAAATACTAGTCCAGGACATGTTACTTGGAGGAGGAGGGAGCACCTGGAAAACCCCAACAATTAAACCCCTCAGAGCTAGAAGCGGGGAGTGGTAGTTTAATGAAGAAGGTCAGGTCAAAAAGTTAGTGTTCTAGTTTGTGCCAGGTTCTGTATTTTACTCTGTGAACAGTTTGATAGAGCTTACAATACCATCCTAAGGATCAACAAAAAAATCACTACCCAGTAGTGATGGATCTCCTGTTAGGAGTGTGGAAATTGCACCTTTCAACAGAGATTACCTCCTGAGGGAGACCTATTGTACAGATTTAATTTCATTTCTGTCTTAATTCATCAGCTGCTAGTAATTATAACCTGCATTTTTGCAATGGAAAAGAAAAAAGACTCTAAACTGGCTATTGAGAATGTACTTAAATCATGGGAGGGAGAGAAAATTACAATGCAAATAGTCTCAATCTTCTAAACAATTTTAATTGATTCCTTAGCTATTCATTAATTAAATAACATCTTCAAAAATGCATTCTGGAAAATGTAGTGGCCTCACTGAAAGTAGTGCTGGTCAGATTACCTTCAAGTAACTCCTCTGGCATCTCAACAATGTTTAATTTTTAAAGGGGTTGGATAGGAAGCAGTTTAGCTTGTCAACCAACAGTTGAGAGAAATGCTGGAAATGCTGACTTCCCCTCCTTGCTGGAAGAGCCTTATCAGCCTTAGAGCCTCCCTTCCAAATCTGTTACAAGAGCAGTGTTCTTGTTCAGCTGCTATTTTGAACCTTTTGAACCTTTTTTCTTTTCCCCTGGGCAGTGACCACTGCAGTTCCTCTTGCCTCCTCTTCCTCTTTGCACACTCTACAGTATCCCACCAGTGA
This sequence comes from Pyrgilauda ruficollis, assembly GCF_017590135.1. Lineage (NCBI taxonomy): Eukaryota > Metazoa > Chordata > Aves > Passeriformes > Passeridae > Pyrgilauda > Pyrgilauda ruficollis. The sequence goes on from NW_024531043.1 coordinate 3,448,991, forward strand.
CACTGGATCCCCCAGCAGTGTCCCACATCGCCCTCCTGTGCTACAGCCTCAAATTACCTGGTCAAAATCCCCATCCCACCCTTCTCCTCTGGGGACAATTATTAGAAAGGTATTTTGTTCTCGGACATGATACTCCAATTATCCTGTCCCAGTGAATGAAAAGGCACTGTTTATCGGCAAGCTAAGGCTAATTATTAGAAAGGTATTTTGTTCTCAGACATGTAGTCCAATTATCCTGTCCCAGTGAATGAAAAGGCACTGTTTATCGGCAAGCTAAGGCAGAAAAGTACTTTTTTTCCATCCTCATTCTGTTTCCTGATACGTGGAGATGCTTTCAATGGAGGAACTGGTGAGGCTGACACGTGTGAGGCTTGCTGCCCTCTCCTGGTGCCCTCAGCGGCTGTGCACTGCATCTCACAGCTGCCTCTTGGATTGGAGTTTTCCCCTTTCTGAGATGAGTCCTGCAGGAAGGGAAAGAAAGAAGCTGCTTTATCGACTGAATTGATTATTTTAAACAGCAGTGTTTGATTAGGATTAGCTGGACCAATTCAATCAGGACCAGCTTTTGAATTGTCAGTTGCAAAGGCAACAGTTGTGATCAGGTTCTCTGGAACTACAGGTGATCCCCTCTAGTTTCCTGATAGTAACAAATGGATTGGATTTCTACGCTACTGAGTATTCTGGATACTCCTACCTAATTCTCTGGGAGTGCTAGCACTTGCTATGTTTTTTGTTTATGATCATGGGAAACAGTATAATGGCCCATCAGACCAGACCAATTACAGATAAAAATTTACAGCCACCTTTTGGTGCAGTGAGGGAACATTTTGTCAGTCAGCACATCCCAGTCTCAGCATTTTCCAGGAACCCATATTCTTACCCTGAAAGGTGACTGACCAGGGAAGGTACTCACCTTGTAAAAATAACTTCAATCCTGATAGCTACTGAAGCTCAGCTGGTTGGGTCATGTGCAAACAATCAAAGGCAGCAGCTCTCCACAGCGGGAATTCAGCTTTAAGGATGCAAAGTGATCTAACCTGGTGGGCCCAATGTTAAGGACTGCAATTGGCAGCTTCTTCTCCCGGGCAGCAAGAGCAAACCTGTAACCAGAGTACACCTGCAGGAGTACCAGAAAACAAAATTACAGGCAGCTTAGGCAAAACAAGAGTTACAGAAAGGAAAAAATAGCTGAAGTTGGCAATGGGAAAAGGGCTGCACATACATGCTGTGTTAGGCAGCTGCACTGAGCTCAGGTAGGAAATGTCTTCGTTCAGGAGTGCACAGAATAGAACAGCTTTTAACCTCTGTCAGTGAAGGATTTGCAGTTTCATAGAAACTGAAACTTCAGAGCAGATTGAAGGGAAATGTCCTTGCCTTTAGTAAATCTCTGCAGCAGTTTTTATTAGTTATCACAGGTACTTAAATGCTGCACTTTGATGGTTCCTGCATAGCGCCGCTAAGGTAGTACAAGAACAATCCTAAGGCATTTCAATCATTCCTGTACAGAGGATTATAAGCTTAAGAAGTGCAAGCTTAAGAAATTTGTATCTGGTATCCTGCAGCCAAGAGAATCACAATCAAGCAGCCTTGGTTTTATCTCCTTCTGGGAGGTGTTAAGAGCAAGGTTTTTTTTTATGTAATAGAACTTGTTCTTGGAAAAAATTATCTTACATAAACACCATTAGAAAAGCTTCTATGGGTTTAGAAACCCCTGTTGTTTAGCCACCTTACCTTATAGATAAGAGGCTAGTGGAGAAAACACATTGTGATACAAAGGACAATCCCAAGCAGCAGAGTTATTTCAGCTCTCTTACTGAGAATTTAATGAAGAATGAGAGGTCTTATAACCTGGTATTTTACACAGTGTGCCATGAGGCCTAAAAAGCTACTAAAGGCTAAAAATTTTAGGTAAAAAAATGTGAGGAACGAATTGTATCAGGTATCTCACCTTTATGGACAATTGTGACCTGATGGAGGAGGCAGCAGAGAGGTCTAAATGGAGGTATTTACAGCAGCATGAAGTAGACTGGCAAAGAGTGACAGGGAAGCCCAAACAGGTCACCCAAAAAGCCAGCTTCCAACCACAGTAAAAATAAAATACAAAGAAGCTCTGCAAAGGCTGGTCTGGTCCACAAGCCACTTGTAGTCCTCAGCTGTGGGATCAAGGATCATTGCAGGCAGAGCAGCAGGGAAGGAGGAATGCAGTTTGGGAGGCAGACCTACTTACCTGCATAGAGGATCCTGCTATCAGCATGGAGTCTGATTCTGCCAGGCGTTGGTGTACAAAACTGACTTTTTCCTGGCTCACTGTGTCTCCAAAGAAGGTCACATCAGGCTTCAGGATTCCACCACACTTACGGCAGGCTGGGACTTGGAAATTGCGCACCTGCTCATCTGTCAGGAAGACGTCCCCATCCGGAGCCACCCCAAATGCTTCAGCTTTCCAAGTAGGATTCAGAGCTTCAAAGTGCTCCTGGAGCTCAGCACGCAAGATTTGGTCTCCACAGGCCAAGCAGAAGACCCTGAAAGTCAGAGCAAAGTCTTAATGGAGAGTTTCATGTCAGCTGAAGATCTGGAGACTCTAACTTGCTCCTTAGGAAACCTGTCATGATTTTCCACATTTATTTACCAAATAGTTCAGATCAAGGAGATGTCTTTCTACTCTGTTGCTTTGTAGGAATGCTCTAGAGGAAGTGCTTTTAACCCTGACATGCATCCTCTCTCTCAGTTCATGCTGTGCTTTTTAATCTAGAAATTTTGGGTGATCCCAGACAGGCTGTGATAGCCCTTCTCCAGTACACATATCCCATGCAATTCTGGCACTATCCACTCTGCTTAAGGTGGATAATCCTTGTATCCTCATGATACCCTCCTTCTCTTTACTAAGAGGATATTTGCTGTACCAAGGAAAGGGGAAATGGATGCAAGTTTCAAGGAAATGGATCCAAATAATGCTCCAAAAAATGGTGGTCATGTTTCTTAAATACCGTGCTGTGGACAGCACTGGGTTGTGATCTTTTTCTCCACCCTAGCCCAATACCACTTTGTGCCTGTCATCTCCAGGAATGCAGTGTGGACATTTTGCCTCCTTTCTCAGCAGCTGACACTGCAGCTGCGTGTCAGTCACCACTGCCAGCCAGCAGCTGTACCTGTGTATGCAGCCGTGCAGCTCCGTCATGCGCTGGCTCCCGGCTTTGGTGTGAAGGGCATCCACGTTCTGCGTCACCAGCCAGTGCAGCTTGCCCAGCTTCTCCCAATCTCTCAGCACCAGGTGTGCCTTGTTTGGCTGGTGGGAAGAGAACTGGGGCCAGCCCACGAAGTTCCTTGCCCAGTAGCGCTGCCGGGCACTGGCGCTGCGGACGAACTCAGCGTGCTGGATGGGCCGTCTGTCTGTCCTGGCGTAGAGCCCAACGCCCTCAGAGCGGTAATCGGGGATCCCTGACTCTGTGGAGATTCCAGCTCCAGTCATTACAAACAGCCTCTTAGAGTTAGAAACAAAGCGCTGCAGCTCCTCCACTTCTGCAGGATCTGGGGGAAGACAGGCTGGCACGAAAGTCAAGTTTGGAGAGGCTCTGGATACAGAACGGGATCCGAAATGATGCAGTTTGACAGCTCCAAAAACGCCACACCACTTCCTGGCAGAGAACATGTTCAGCTAAAAGGCAAGAACAGAACACGTGGCAGGTAAAAGAAAGCAAAAAACATGTCCTTAATGCCATTTGCTTGCGATTCTCTGGGAAATTATGCAGTTAAGTATTCTTTGCTCTCTTCTTAGTAAAGAAACAAATTATTTTGGAAACATGAGCTAAAGCCTACCATCCAAGTATGTTCTTTTGGAAGAGGGGAATACTGAGCACAAAGTTAACAACTCTGACTTGCAGGGTTCCTGCTGTTCTACCTTGGTGTGAAGGATGGCTGTCTAAGAGGACTTGTAAGGAGCCCAGAAAGACCTGTGCATGTGAAGTCTTTCCCTGGTATGTGCAGCAGACCAGAGAGGAAATGGCAGGAAGGCCAAGCACCTCACCCCAGAGGCACTGGCTGGTTCCTCCCCTGAAAACCCTTGTTCTGCATTTTTAACATTCTGCCTGCTCCAAATTAGTCTTTTATATTTATCCCGTACTTAACACATGTTGTAGGAAGGGAGAGAAAAACAACCTCGAAATGTTTTTCCCCTGGCAAAGGCCTTGACTGGAGTTACTCCTGTGTGGCGTGTTTTGGTTGGTTTTTTGCTTTTGTTTTTTACAAAGGCCTGGTGCAGAACAGGCCTTGAAATGGGACTGAAGATGATTAGGGCACTGTCTAAATGCCTCTGGCACCTCCTCTTCTGTGGGTGCCACCTCTCCAGAGTCAGTGGGAAGCTGCTTTGATTCTCCAGCAGACACAGGGGCTTTCTGAGAGAGAAGGGATTATCCAAAGTGTTTGGGGCAGAAGGAACGGCCTGGCAGGTAGGAATGGGAGGGACACCCTGCTTTAAGGGAGCAGTGACATGCCCTGCTGGGGACAGGCAGGATGGCTTTGCTGACTAAGTAGCCTTAGTGTGCAGGACCTGTTGAGACACGAGTGGATGGGTTTGGACTTTGATTTTGTTTAGGCTTTCCAGCAGTCTGCAGTTCTATCTCTATTTCACTGTTTTAATACTATTCTTTCTGGGCCTCGCTATGGTTTTGCAAACAATGTACAAAAAGCTTTGAAAGCAACAGTCCTGAGAATTGACTGTCTGGTATTTCTGCCTCCTTAAATCTCCCTAAGCAGGGAGGCTTGTATGAGATGTGGAAGACAGAGGAAGAGCTTTATTTACTGATAAGAGGGGATGATCTCCTGAACACCTAAACTTCAGATGTATTTAAATATTGCTCCGTTTACTGTAAGACCGAGTACTGGTGGGTAACTGAGGGCTTAGATACAGCTGAAGTTTAGGTGTTCAGCTCCAAGCACTGTGATACTAAACTGTTGATAGTGGCAAAGGGTAGATTTGGCTCAGTTAGTCTTCAGTTTTCAAGGCTTTTTGTCATCATCAGTTGCAATGAAAATGCAGGAAGATTGGACAGACTCCATAGTCTGAATTGCTTTTGTTCCTAAGCAGTGATTCTGTTTGCAATGATTTTTGCTTTGTTTTGCTGTTTAGCAGGAGTCGTGTTTGGCATTCCCTCTAAAGAGGTTTAATTTCCCTTATGAATTAATTAGAAGGGACAAAGTCTCCCAATAAATTAATTTGCTTTGAAAGTAACTTGTGTCATGATGCTCCCCGAAGGCTCTTAAGCCAGCTTGATGGTAATTAAATTGCTTTAACTGATGAAAACTCTTCATTCCTGCCCCTTATCATCAAAAGATCTCTCAGAAGGAAATGTTCAGAGCCGAAATGAAATAGAAATGTAATAGGTGTCGGCCCACAAGAGAGAGAAAGGAAAAAAATACAGATACATTTAGATACATTTGAAAGCTGCTGTGAACCAGGTAAGGACTATGGAAGAGAAAATGTTAAAGGATATTTCTTGTCAAATACAAAGCTGCTTTTAAAATTAAAGTGTTCAGATTAAAAAAAAAAAAAAACAAAAAAACAAAAAAAACCAAAACAAAACTTTTTTCTTTTTTTTTTTTTTTTTCACAACTACTTTACATGACAAGTGAAACTCTTTAAACAAACCTACGGAGATCTGAGGCTAGGGTTTGTTTTTAGCGCACACCCAAGATGCTCCACAGGAAAAGATCAGGCAAGGTTAAGGTAGAAGAGAAACAGGATCCTACAAACGGCTAGAGGCCAGAAATCCAAAGGGAGCCCCGCGCCACATGGAGCCCCACGCGTCTCTGTGCCGGGTCCCGGCGGGGGCGCGGTGACCGCCGAGCCGAGCCCGGCTAAGGGAAGAAGAGCCGCGCGGTGAATAACGCCGCAAACTCACCGGTCACGGTGCCGCCGCCGGCCGCGGAAGGACAGGGCGGGCCGAGCCGAGAGGGAGCCCTCTGGGAAATGTAGTTCACGGGGAAAAAACGAGCCCTGAGCACAGAGACTACAACTCCCATGCGTCAGAGCGGGGCGAAAGGTGTTCCCAACATCCCAGCACCTGAGAGCTTCACTGCAGCCCTCAGGGAAGCGTGTGAGGTTAAAATCCCAATTCATTTGATACAAATGCATGTGACAGCTTTGATAAAATGCATTGTAGATGCTCGTTATAAAAGATGTGTTTTCTTTTAACTGATACTAACGTGTTTTAGGCTTAAAATGTGACTGAATAAATAATGGAAGAAAAATCCACTAAGGGCTGTTACAGGCTTACAGACATGTCTAGCTTGAGAATTAGGGCAGTGCCAGCCTGTCTGCTGCTGGCTCTGTGCACCCTGGCAGGAACCCATCTCTTTGCCTGCCTGCTTGGTGCAGGTTTCAGTCTCAAGAATCACCTGATAATTTGCCTGGCAATAAGGAGTTTGCATTTTTTTTTCCCTTCTTTATTTTCTTTTTTCTTTTTTTTTTTTTTTTTTAATTTATTTTGGTTTTTTGTTTGCTTTGTTTTTCTTCAAATGAGGCTTATATTTCTGAGGAACAAATAATACGGGGAAGGCCAGACTGCTGTGTGGTAGCAGCCTGGTGCACTGGATGCCCAGCAGTCTTGCAGACAATGGGCTCTTTCTAAAGATTTGGACTGCTTTTCAAATGCATTCACAAAGAGCTCTTGCTAAACAGTTCAAAACATTGCAAAAAGTTTTAATCCATTTTTTTTGTCTCTTACAGTTATTTCAAAGACCAGGTGAGCCTGAGCATCTGTGTAGCAGTGTGTAATTCTGTGATCACAAGGAGGAAGAGCATCCTGCTCCCTCGGTGTGCCGTGCCACCCTGCCTGTCCCTCTGCCCGTGGGCTTAGGTGTGGAGTGCATCCTTCTTTTTGGCAGTCGTGAGTCTAAACGACTTTCAGTGATTTATACTTTAGGAGTTCAGACGTGTTTTAAACTGTTGGGTGATGACTTTGCTTTGGTGGCACCCGGCAGACGCCGTTTCTCCCTGGTGCTCCTCGAGAGTGCCCCAGCCCCGTTCCGTGCGCTGCCTCCCGGGATGGAACACAGCGATTTTCGGCCAATGCCCCTGGCTCGAGCAGCGCCTGCCCGGACGCTCATTACCATAGTGCCCTCCCGGCAACCTCCGCGGGTCCCGGCGGTGCCACCGGCCCGCGGCGCATCCCTCCGTGGCCTCCCGGTGCATCCCCGGCCGGCGCGGCGCGGCGCGGGCTGCGGGCGGGGGCAGCGGGACCGGGGGCGCAGATTTTTGACAGTCTCTACGGAGACTGAATCTTCTGGTAAAAAATAGATCGAAATTAGCTGAGGTAGCGGAGTTCTGCTTTCCAACAGTTTTCCCTCTCGCGACTGTAGAGGTCTTTTAAGACAGTTTTTGTTCTTTCAGGGCTGCCGGGGTTTGCTGCTGCCAAAACGCCGGTTTATTAAAGTGAGGGCGCTGTTACATGAAAAGCTCATTTCTTTTTCTCTCAAAGTTACTGCAAAAGCAATCGGTCAGTGAAAATGGAAGTGGAGCGGCTTAGGTGCTGCAGAAAGGTTTCTGGAGTGGCTCTTGTTGGGCAGGATCCTTAGGAGAGCTCAGCCTCTCAACAGGCAGGGAGGAATCCAGGGGGAGTGAAAGTCTGAATCGTGCTTCCCCAGCTGCAGAAGTCCTCTAAAAGCCATTAGGGAACACTTAGTGTAAAGTACTGTAAACTCCATTTTGTGTGCAGTTCTTTATTGACATCACTTGCTTTAAGAAAAAAAAAAATAGAGAAAGGCTCCTTATTGTCAAAGAAATCACAAACCTTTACTCTGGAAACAGCAGCTGGTTCCAACTCCTGTTATATAAGTAAACCCCCTCCTTTGCTAATTTGCAGCAATTGAATAGCCAGGCAGACCCTGCGGAGGGAGACCAGTGAGCACCGCACACCAGCTCTGCCGGGGCCGGGAGCAGCTGGTCTCCGTCCCTGTATGAGTGGGATGAGCCTTCTGCTGCTGACAGCTTGCCTCTGACATTCTGTGTACGGGCAGAGAATCAGATCCACGTGTGCCATCCGGATGCTCCTGCCTTGCCCGTTAGACCCTGAGCTGGGCAGCTGCTTGAAACTTTGATAGAGTAGAAAACTTAGTAGTGAACATCAGTGTTTCCTCTTAATAATTACTATTATTTTTTTCAATAACATTCAGTCATGCTGAGGTATTTATACATAACAGTGACCAAGAGTGACAGTGAAACCTCATAGATTGCCTTTGTCCCCCCATTTGTTCCTACTGCCAGCAATGTCAATTGAAATCAAAACCTGAAGCATAGGGATGCCATTACCCTTTGGCAGAATAAGCCACACTGGTAAATAGCAGAAGCATATGTAGTTTGCAGTGAGTCATACACTTCAGGTAATTTCTTGATTCTTATAAACTGTGTTGATAAGTATTGGATTTATCCCTTGATTGTTTCTCATCTTTGCTGCCAGAATTGTCTGTGACAATGCCCTGGTGTGGTGCTTTCAATCTGCATTGCAAAGTCATGTCCTACATCTTATGCCAGAAACCAAGTTTGTTAATTTTTGCTGTAATACAGCCTTTCAACAAGTGTAAAGTTGGACCTCGAATGTGGGAGTTGCATGTTGTGATTTACTGCTATTGCCTGAAGCCTACAGCTCTGATTGAGATTTTTTCCTTGCATTCACCTGAAGAAAGAGCAAAATCCCCTTGCCTGATGTTCATGTGGCACAGCACAGAGGGCGCACACTGCAATGAAGGCACTGCCACTGCTCTGCAGTTTCAGGTCACTCTCTGGAAAGTGCACAGCTAAGTTCTAAACATGCCTCACAGGCCAGTGTAGCTTTTTTCTCTTCTCTGACACAGATTGCAAATAACGATGCTTTTCTTTGGCAGTATTATGAAATGAGCTTGGGTCACTCTGTTTGGCAGCCAGTCTGAAATGACAGGGCACAGGTGGGCAGTTAATCCATCAGCTCTGAGGGTCTTGTGTGTGGTCAGTGGGTTAAGCTGCCCTTGGAGAGACTTGGTCTGTAACTGGTAAATAAATGACTCTTTGACAGAAGGGAAAGATGCCTTGAGCAAGTACTCTGGCCACAGATCGTGTGGAGTCAGGAATACTCTGAACACGGATTGTGTGAACTTTAGGAAACCCTACAGTTCAACATTTTGTTGATGTTAACTCACTGTCTAATTTAATTTCCAGTTCCCAGCCCCGTTTCCCATCTGCAGATGGGGGTGGTAACTTCTTGTTACACCTTCTGTGAAAGACAGGGGTAAATCAAAATGTCTCAGCCACAGGGCACAGCATAAGAGGAAGGCCTGTGTATTTCTAGCAGCAAGAGGTGTTTGTGAGTCAGGGGGAGCCTGAGGCAAAGAGCAGGTAGATGATGAGGAAACAGGAGCTCAAGGACAGGGAGAGTGTTGCTTGAACCCACACCACTGAGAAGTTGCCTTGGCAGCTGGGGTTTTAACCTGCCCCTGGTCCTTCAGCTCTCATGGGAGGGTTAGGGATGGGCAATTTTATGTAAGAAATGTCAGTGTGTGAAGAATTCAGTTATGAACAGCACCTGGCTGTGAGCAGGTTGGTTTTAAAAGCAGGGTGCCTAGAGGATAGTATCACTCATGGGACAGCCCTGCCTCCCCACCCCACCAACCCTTTCAATGCAGTGCACAAGCCATAGGCAAAGCTTTAGAAACAATGACTTTATTTTTTTGTTTTTAACACTGAGCATCTTGGACACAACCCATTTCTTGTGCGTGCAACCCTAACTGGTTCTATGACAGCTTAATTTCAGCTCTGAGACACAATAGAAACTGCTTTCTTGATTTACATTCACTTCCAGACTCCCAAAGGACACTGTAGGAAGCTGAAAATAAAAACTGCACACCAGGCTACAATATGAACACAGCACAGTAAGCACTTTATTTATGCAGAGGTAAAGATACAACCCAAGTTGAGGCACATGCCTGTCACATGTTGGTGGAGGAAACATGCAGAACCCCAGGAAAGGACATGTTTCTAATGATTTTAGGTCTGCTCTGTGACCAGCAGTGCTAGTGATTTATGTTGCTCCACCTGGGGACATGCATTGTGAAGTTGTCATTGTAAGCCAGTGATGGATTTTGAGAAAATTTAACAGTCCCTCCAAATAATGTTTCACGTTTTGCTGAGGGAGACCAGCAAGGGGGGTGTCAGGTGAGATCTTTGGCAGGGATGGTGAAGCATGCAGTGAAAGTCTTTACTTACATTTGTGTTGTACTTAGATCTCAGTAAGGATATTATTTTCTGACAACTCCTGTATTTGGAGTAAAAGCTGGAATGAATGTCTTGGAGGTTTTTGACTGTTCGTAAGCATTGGCTGGGATGAGGGAGGAGATATTTCCCTGCCCCCCTAGCTATAATTCCCATTAAAGCATGACTTAACACAGGAAATAATGATGTCTGACTTGTGCTAGCAGGGGAAACTGGGCATGTTTGTGTCTAGAGAGTAAAAAATGCAGCACTGGGGATTGCTCACAGCTGACCTCATGGTCTCTGTTTAATGGAAATACAATTCCGTAATCTCAGCTCAACAACAGGACATGTGCTGTTCAGTTCTGGGAACATTCTCTGACTTGGTAGTAATTTTGTAAGGAAAAGAGCTACAAGAGTCATGTTTCCTGAATCCTCGGCAGTTCCCACACTGACATTTTTTGGTGTATCTCTTCAGATTAAGAAGTGGCCATTTGGGCTGAGCAACTGCCTTTACTGCCATGTCAGCTTGGCTGGAGCACAGTAGGAAACAGCAGCTCTGATGAGGGTCGAGCTGTGCTGTGGCTCAGACAAAGTGAGGGCTTTGCTGCCTTGGAGTGCTGTTTTATAGAGGTTTGAAAGGACAAGCATGTGGGAAATGATGGTTCACGATAATCACATAGGAAATCCAGGTGGGCTGTTATAGTCTTTGAACACAGCAAAGGAGAAGTAGCTGGTGACTCTCCCTTATGGTGCCACAGCTTATGGAAAATCGTTCAGGAAAGGTTTCTGCTGGGTTTCATCCCAGCTTCCCTGGGATGGTGTAAATCAGCTGAGGCTCTGCAATGTTTGTTTGAAAGTTTTGGGGCAGCACCCAATAAGCCCAGTGCGGCTGCATCACTGCCCCGAGAGGACATTCCTTGGGAAAGGCTCCTGCAGGGCACAGTGCGGGGCTCGTGTCGCGTTCCCGCTCAGTCTCGGACGCGCGTGGGGCCGCAGGCGAGCGGGACGGCTCCTCTGCGGCAGGACAGGCTTCGCCCTGGAGACAGAGCCCCGCGGGTGGCGGCTCTGGGCGCTGCCGCCTCGCCCGGCATTTCCCGGGGCCCTTTCCCAGCCCGTGGCTGCGCAGCGGGGCCGGAACGCGGCCGGCACGGACCCCGCTGCCCTCCCCGGGGCCGGGCCGGCGGC
>NW_024531043.1:3460421-3551640 GCF_017590135.1 Pyrgilauda ruficollis
GGCCGCGCCTGTCGGCGTCCGGGGACGTGTCGCTCCCCGCGCACCGCGCCGGCCAGCCCGGCTCCCCGGCCAGCCCGCGCCCGGGCCCCCGCGGCTGGGCTGTCCCGGGGCCGGCGGTGGCTCTCCCGGCCGGGAAGGGCGCCCTGCGCTCCTGTGCCCGCAGCAGCGTGCAGCGTACTCGGGTTTCAGCAAACATCTCCTCCCCTGCCCCGCCGCAGCCTCTCCAGCCTGTTCTTGGGCGAGATCTGAACTTTGCGCGGCTGTGGAGTGGGGAGCCCTGGGGGGGGATAAGCGGAGCCCTGCCGGGCTCGGAGCTCATCCTTGTCCTCCCTCTGCTTCTCCCAGGTGTGCTGCATTATACGGTTTCCCGAAATCGTGTAATGGAGAAATGTCAGGCAACTGGTCTCAAGGGAAAGATCTAGAGAATTTGTGTTCCTTTGGTACCAAGCCGGAAAGGGTGTGGATCTGCCAAAATCCCTTGTGCTCTGGGAGGCATTAGGACGACTGAGTTCCGCTTATGAAACTGATTAAATCAGACACTGGGGAGGGGCTGTGATCCGTTACTTCCATCCTACCTTTAATAGAAACCAGACGTTCTGTTGACATACAGTCCAAGAAAATTGCAGGTTTATTTCTGGACCTGCAAGCTCACATTACGGTGCTGGCATAAAGCTGGTGGTCACACCTTCAGAAAACAGACTTTGAATTGGGCTAATGATAACACTTACAGGGCAAGGAGTCCATCTGCTGCGTGGCTTTCTGGTGAAAGGTGTGCCCGTGGAGGATTCATGTTTGGGGAGTGAAACCCTCTGCTTCAGTGAAGTAGCTGTTGGTGGAAACAGAAGTAATTTCTACTGCAGCTTCTTCTCATGGTTATCGTTCCTTTAAGTGGAGACAGTTCTGTTTACCTTTTCTCATATCCCTCATTCTGGTTATCTCTTGGAGCTTTGGTGCGAGTTCCTGGCGTGTTCAGGAATGCGTTGCTAGTCAGAACAGGATTCACGCAGTCTGTGGATTGACTTGATGAGTGGCTCTTCAAGGTGAGCATGCAGGTCTTTGTCGGGCCAGTTTAGTGTCTCACCAGCATGCTCTTCAGTAAACCATGGGAGTCTCACTGTGCCCTCTGCAAGAGCTGCATTCCTGAACAGTGGCAGTGTAACTTCCCAGGCGTTGGAATAGGCTACTGCAGTCCCCTAACATTTTTCTTTCCTCTGTAGGAGAATTAGAGGTGAACTGCAAAGAAATTGTGAAAAAGATCTGAAATTGTGTCTGGCTTGTTTTTCTGAGCTCTGAAGTGTATTGGGACAACCAATAGTTAGAACTTTTAGTTCATCAAGTCTTAATTACACTGCGTCTGTCTCAGTTTTTGTGCAGCCTTTCAGACTGGACAAGATCTAATTAACAGTAGGCAGCTGAACAAAAAAAGTGTGACCCTTTCTCTGTCTAAGCTTTTCTGTGGTGTACAGAATTCACCAAGGAAAAGCACACCAGCTGTTTTCCCTCTGTGAATCATTGTTAGCCCAAAATGGCTCAGTTACTGCTCTAAAGCCATTCACCTTGGGATGCACACATAATGGAGCAGTGCTGTGTTGGTATAACTCCTCTGAAATAAGTCAGACTTTCGAACTCAAGTGAGAGTTGTTTGTTTTTTCTTTCCTCATTATCTATGGGTGGATTATCTGAGTTGTGGATTAACTGTGCCATGGATACAGACGTCTGCACTGAGTCTGTCCAGAGTCAAGCTGGTTAGGCAGGACTTGTTGGTTCAGGCACAGTGCCATGTGGACAAAGCTGCTCTGCTTCCAGGGACAGTTTTGGCCCAAAAGGAGTTTGATATTGAGCTGGGACTTGCAGGATCAGAGTTGATGTCAAGTAAAATCAGCTCAGATACTTCCACACCTCTCTTCTGAATCTGTGTGGTGCAGAAACGAGCAGTGAGTGAAGGGCCTTGCTGGGCATGAGTGAACCCCTCACAGAGACATTGGTGTGTCTGTTCTTAACTCCCTGCTTTTATCTCCCTAGAGTTGGAGGATTTGATCAGTGTGTACATGTCTACTGTAAAATGGAGGTCCAGAAGTATCTCAGTTTGGTTCTTTGACTAGAGAGTTTATGAAACATATGAGAATGGATTTGTCTTGCTTTGAGGATTCATTTGGAGTTGAAAAAAAATCTTTGTTCCCTTTTTACCCCCTCCCCCGGTGCTGGAGAAGCTCACACAGGAAACTTTCTGCAGGCTGGAGCTGTGCCCCCTGTTCCGGGGGAGCCTCCGTGGCACAGGACACGCAGTGCTGGGCTGGATGTGAGCGGGAGCAGCCCGTGGTGGGAAGGGGAGGAGAGCAGCTGGCCAGGCTTGTCCTGTCCCCTGCAGTCCCTCTGAGGAAGCACATTCTGCGGGTGTGCTCGGAGTCCGACAGGAAGTTTGCTGAATGAATTTGCCCTTCTGCAGTGCTGTAAATTGGCACAGAGAGTTCAGCTTTGTCCTAAAGAGTGAGAATCCAGATTAGGGGCTCTTGCCCCTTTCAGGGAATTGCCAAAACACAGCCTGTGCTTCCAGTGCACAAGTGACCATCCACACATACTTGCTTCAGACAATCTGGGACACTGAATGAGATACTGAGTTACTGGTTCTGTGGTGCTACCTTGTCTAGGTAGTATGAGGGAACAGATCTGTTAGGATCTGCTTGTTGCAGAGGAAGAAACCTAATTTGTGGAACCTGTCATGTATTTATGGTGAGAGGAGTAGGAGAAGAGAAACTTGACATTGGCTTTAGTCAGAATACTGTTTGATTTTGACTCCAGAAGTTTTTTACAGCCTTTTTCTGAAAGGGTTGTTTGCAAATACTACTGGGAAACCTTTTGTTAACTCCAGACAAGGATAGTATGGCTTTTAGAAGCTTTTGTTTGATGAAATTCTCACTTCTCATTCACTGGAGCTTGTAAAAGGTGTTTTACAAAGAAGTTATATCTGTTTAATGGAGACATGTTTTAGCTGTCCGTGTCAATTAGATTGTAAGCTGCTTTTTTTAGGTGTGCTTTCTCACTTCTAGAAGGATTTTTCTTTTGCATAATGTTTTTCTAGCAATTGGACTTCAAAGTTCTGGGTGCATAGTTCGGGGCACAAGAGATTTTGCTTTATTATTAGTTGCTTTTGCTTTATTATTAGTTGTTTTCCTCTGTTTTAGGAACTCTAATCCACCCTCTCTTCAGTGCTTAATCCTCTAAAGATTGACTTTAAAGGGAGCAATCTTGCCATTGATTTTTCATGGGAGTGTGGAGGGAGGTGCATGTGTTTCCATCTGTCATCTGTCCTAACATTTGGAAGATTGCTGTGCTCTGCAGGGCGGTGCTGTCTGTCCCTCTCCAGAGGAGGATGCTTGCCTGTTTCTGACTCAGTTCCTTTAGTTTGGGAGTCATAGGCTGTGGATTTTGGGCTCACTTGACTAAAAGTTTGCTGTGAAATTGCTTATGGTCAGCTACGCCCAGGAAATGGTATTGGGGGGAAGCACTGGTAAAGTAATTTGGTGCCTTGGCTTTCTACTGGCTCAGATTTCTGAGTCCTTCCTGCTGCTGGGCGAGAAGGCTGTAAACAGAACTAATGCTCTGCACAATGGGGTTCTGACTTGTTTCAGCTCCTTAGCTGTTGTGACCCCTGGTAAAACAGGGACTTCATTGTCCTCAGCAACTCAGACAGGGAGTCCTCTGCCTCAAGCAGTGTGTGATGCAGAGAGAGGCTTCTTTTCTTGTTGCTCTGTTTCCACAGAAAGGCTGGACTCTGTGCTGTCTTTAGCTCCTTTGTCCCTCTCTGGGAGAGGTCAACTTATCCTGAGTGTTCAGCTGCCCTTCTGGTTAAAACTGATCCTCCAACACCATCTCTGCCACTAGAGAAACAAATGGGAAACTTCTCATACATCTTCATTTCTCTCCTTTTTCTTCCTTTCCTAGGGATTGTGATAATTCAGTTCCTCTGGACCCCTTTTTCCTCACCTCTTGCCCTTTGAAGTCTATCTATTCTATGAAACAAGTTGTGAAACTGTAGAAATGACAGCTAAAATTTTAAGGTCTGGCAGCAGAGCAAGGACTAATAATGCACTTTTATTTAGATCAGCGTTGATTTTCTGATCTGCTGCTCAGACAGACAGATAAATCCCTGTATTAAAGCTCTGTAACTAGAGGGGAGAAAAAGCCTGTCCATGGCCACAAAACAAATCTGTTTGAATTGAACTAATGTGTTAGTTGTGATACCCAGAATCTGATGCAGCTTTGGAGACAGCCAGAGCAGATTCTGAATGCAGTCGTGTGTGCTAGTGGGAAATCAGTGTGAGTGAATAGGATCTCTGGTCCTGGTTTCCTGCTCTGGTCTCAGCCTGTGCTTCCCTCTTTGTGTGCTGATCCTGTGTGTCCCTTTTTGTCTGATGCGGAAGCTGTTAATGAAGATGCTCTTCTGTTCCAGCTGCCTGAAAGTGAGACATTGTCTGTGGGAAGCTTTCTCACACTGTGATAAGATGATGAGGTTTAGGGAGTGAGTTCCTTGCCCACTTCAGGCCTGTCCTATCTAACTAAGGTTTAGTAACAAACCCTGGGAGTACAGTACCTATCATGACTCTTAGGATATTGCATTTTAAAATGCTGTGTAGGGAACTGTCTCATCTGTGGCAGGATTACTGCATCCCGTAGTGCAGAGTAGAAACAAGAAGTGGCACCATTACTTTCCACTTTGGTTGAAGTTGAATGGGTTAGAGAATAAGTTGTGATCTCAAATTGGTTTCACTTGATTTAAGTGCTCCCTGTGGCCACCTCCCTTGCTTGTGTCCACAATAACTGCTGGACAGTTAATTGCATCAGCAAGCTGATTCTTCTCAAAGTCATTTTTTTACATGGACAGTGGAGTGGGAAGTGAGGCTACCTCTTTCAGCTGTGGGTTGTGTTTAATATAGCATAAGGTAACCATTTCTCCACAGCCTCAAAAATGTACCCTAACTTAAGGCATGTTGTTTCTCTGTCTGTGAAACGGGTAATTACTCCTTACCTGCAAAGTGTGGTTATGTTGGTTGAGATCTTTGTGTTTCTGAAATAGCTTCCAGCTGAAAAGCTTCTTTCAAGCTTTTCTGGTCACCATTGCTGGAAAAGTTTACAGTGGCAAGTTTGAATTAAATTTACACATTTTTATTCCTTTCTTAGCCCTGTTGAGTATTCCCTCTGTGCCTTTCTGATTGCTCATCCTTTCTTCACCCCCCTGTGAGTAGGCTGTGAGTAGGGAGAAAAGATTTTCTTTCCCTTCCAAGTTCCCCACAGTAGCTCTACCCTAGTCTTTCCCTTTACCACAGAGCGTTGTGAAGTCATTCAAGGAATGTTGTGTGCTAAAGATACACCATAAAAATAGGAGGTGGGAGATGACTTCCTCATATCAGTTTTAGCTGTTTTTCCCATTCATGCTCATTCTCTTTGCAAATGGCCCCAGAGCAGCAGCAACCAGCTAGCTGGGGACAGTCTGCCTTGGCTGATGGGTGTTAAAATCCATGCTTTCTCTTCTGTGCATGTGTGTTTTTAAATCCCAATGAAACAAACAAGTTGAAAAGGCAACTGGAGTGCTGTGGAACAAGTTTGGTGTTTCAGTTACAGGAACTGAGTCCCTGAGGTTATGTGTTTGTGCTGTTTAGGGGTCTGGTAAACTCTTTTTCTGCTCACACAAATGCAACTTTTTTCTTTTAGCAGACAGTCATTATTCTGAATTTACATGGGAAATTTATCTAAGCAGTTTGAGACAACTGTAAACTGAGGAGCCAAGAGAACTTATGGCAGGCCACAGGGGGAGGCAGCCTGCATTGTTAGTGCTTGGCTCCTTTTTCTCTGTGCTGGACTGTCTCTGCACTGTGAACAAGTTCAGTTCACATCATATTTAAATGATGATGAGATAGTCTGAAGTTGTCCAGTGCAGCTTGTCGTGCCACTTCTCACAGTGTTCCTGTTACCATGTGCGCATCTGCGTAGATGGCTCTGCTGGGTGAGGTACTGAGGTGCTGGCTGGCAGCATGCAGTGGAGTGTACCTTGATTCTTGTGGTTTTTTACTGTTTATTGCATGTGTTTAAACCTCTAACATTTTGCAAATCATTTGAAGAACATTAAAAAAAAAGTAAATGGCACTCCAGGGAATAAACCTTCTGAATGACACTCTGCATGGGGAATTGTGCTTTAAATGGCTCAGCTATAAATCAGACTGTATGGGGGCTCCAGGAATAAACCAGTCCCGTGTTTTTGTCACAGAACTGAGCTGGCAGACAGAATTAATCCTGTGTCTGTCTAGATGCCTCACAGGATCTTGCTTTATTTCCATTGCTGAAGAGGAAGGTGAACTGAGAATTTCACTTTGTGCTATGGGGAAGTTTGTGGTGGTTTAGGGGACTGTGGTTAGGCTGAGTTTTAATAACAGCAGGAAATGGTAAAAGAAGCCAGAGGTAGAAAAGGTCATGGGCAAGAGGACTGTAAATAATTTGCTGTGGATTAGGGGCTTAGTATTCCTTTGTTTTATCCTCTTTCATGGTCCTAAACCAGTTCAGGGCTTCTCTGTGAAAAGGTTTCTTTTGGGTTGAAGCCACTAATTTCAGCTGGGTCAGACAAAAAAGCCTAGGGCTGACTGCATGTCACTTGAGGTTACTGGTGCCCCATGAACTGGAATAAGATGATGGCTTGGCTGGTCTCTGTTGCTCATCTTGTTTTACCATTAGTTGCATCCGTTGCTCCCTGTTTCTCAGCATCAGCAGCTGCCTTGGGACTATGTTGGGGTTGTGTTTGTGTGTTTTTTTTTTTTTTTTTTTTCTGCTAACAAATGCCCCCTTTTGGGCAGAGGCGATCTCCAAGAGTAAGGTGCCTAGAGTAGTACTTCTGGTTTGAAGCTCCTGGTCATTATGGTTTTATATGGGAGATGTTTTTTGGGCTGTGTAGGCCTGGTCAGGCAGTGTGACACACAGCTGGAACTATTCTGCCTGGCTGTGAGCAGCTCCAGCAGTTAGACAGGATCCCTGCAGAGAGCTGGAGCACTGGGGGAGGGAATGAAATGCCATTTCATCCACGTCATGAAATCTCTTATCAGTGGCCAACTCAGAGTTGTGAGTGGGTGAGCTGCCTTGGCCTGAAGAAGCTGCCTTTTATTTCTCCTGTGAAAGATGAGGAGCTCAGCACTGTCAGTCAGGCTGAGAGCTGTGGAGTGGCTGTGTGGAGTTTGAGATGAATTTGTCAGGCAGGTTCTTATAACCCTAAGCTTGTAGTTCTCAATCTATCCCACGTGTGTTTAATCTGAGATTTGCAGCTTGGCTGTCCTGTGCAGTTTGCTTGGGCAGTGCCTCGCAGCTGCTCTGGCATGTTGCTCCTGTACTTCTTAACTGCTTAAACCCAGCGCCTCCAGCACCAGTCTTGGGGTCATGCTTAAAAGCCTTGGTGTGAGTTTGAGAGAAAATCTGTTAGGTTATCATTTGTTTTTCTAGTAGGGTTGGTTAAGGGCTTCATTTGTTGGATGCTACTTTCCCATCAAATGTGAGTGAGAAATGTGCTTGGAGCAGATCACCGTGGTATGGCTGTGGTGATGTGAAATTCTGAGAGCTTCTGGATCTGCTGGAGCCCCCTGATTGTATTGCTTGGGTGTGGAAAATGCTGTGTGTGGGATGGGAGAGCCAGTGGGCTGCGAGGCGTTTGGAGCAGTGTCCCTGTGCTGTGGTCCTGTCCTTGCAGGGTTGGGAGGCTGTTTGCTGGGGAGGAGGGGTTGAAGGAAGGGGCTGGGGGTGGTGCAGGGAGGAAGCTTTATGTAATTCTTGGCTGGCTTTTGAATAATTGTTTTAATGAAATGGAATGCAGTGTATTCAGTATTTGCTTGGCAGAAACAGCTTTTTTTTTTTTTTTTTTTCTTTTTTCTTTTTTTTTTTTTCCCCTCTGTTATATAGGGGGGAAAAGAGTTTGGCTTCCTCTATTTTCCAGCTGCTTTAAACTCTCTAGGCTTGGATTTGTCATGAAGATAGAAGTGGAATATTGTTCTTGGTGAGGGGGCAGTTGCACTGCTGTGCATGTGTGGGACATTGTAAGTGGCAGAGCCTGGTCCCTGGGTTTCTCTGAGGGCTGGGGATGCCAGTGTGGTTTGAGGTGGAGCAGGTTAATTTTAAAGTACCCAACTGTAATGGGATGAAAGTGATGCAAGTACACATCCATATAAAATATGTGTGCATCCAGGTACTTGATAGGAAAATTCATCTCTTTTGCTCTGTGCCCTGGTTCAGGGCATAGCAGGGAAGAACATGATGAGCTGAGACAAAGAAGTCATCTTAATTTTCAGTGAAGCAAATATGTAGGCACTGGGAATCTTGACTTCTCTAGACTTGTGCAAAGCTGTCTCTCCAGTTATCCCAGAGGATTTGTGACTTTTATCATAGGATTGGTGGAGGGACATCAGAGATCATGCTGAAAATCCTTTTTTAGAAAGCAGTTTGAAGAAGGATTTATTTCATGTCCCTCTGAAAGGGAAGTTTATTCTCATGCTGCTTCTATTTCAGTATTGCTGCCATTTCCATTTTTGGTCAGTGCTGGAGATTGGTCTCTCTTACTCATCTCTACCTCTCAAAAATCTACTTTCTTTTTAGTCTTTGTAATTTTTTTTCTCAGTTGTGCTTTTCTGCAGTAAAGAGTTCTCTTGTGAGTAACAGCCTTTAGTTGATAGAATAAAATTTTTCTTTATCAAATAACAACAACAACTTGTGTTCAGGGCACTGAGATGAAGAAGCTGTCATGAGTTTAATTGCTTTATTAATCCTGCTCTTGGTAAAATATCCTCACTGTTTCTCTTGCCGCTGCTGAAACAAGCAAGAGACTTGTGACTGGTACTTGTGTCATGATACCAGATGACAGGTACAATGATGGGTCATCTACCTTCTCGTGTAGGAGGAGATAAGAAAACCTTAAACATTCTCCAGCTCTTCTCCATCCACTGGCTCCAATATAGTCCAGTTCTGAAAATGTTAGTTTGCTATCTAGATTTAACAATTTTCTTTCTTTCAGTGGGCCAGTGTCATGACATTGTGAAACTCTTGAGCCACATTCTTCTGCCAATGCTAAAAAAAACAAAAAAACCACCCCTAAGTCAGAGCCCTAAGTCACTGCAGAGCCATCAGCAGTCTCCATCGAATTGCCACCCACATCTCCCAGAGTGGACTGGGGGACCAGTTCCCACATTCATTTCTCAAACACTGTCCTCCTTTCATTCCCAGAAGCTGTTTTTAACGTGAAAAGAAGTTGCTTTAACTAGATTTTTAACCATGTGCTTCTTGGCCCCTTGTACTGTGTTGTCTTTCAAAGCTGTTGCTTGCCCACTATCTGCAATAACTTGGGTTATTTTTAAGTTACAGTGCAGTGCTCATCAGACTGAAAGCTTCATTTTAAAACTTTCTACCTATTATAGTTATAAGCAGTACCAAGATCCACACGACTGAAAAATGTGAAATATTTTGTTGTCTTTTCCCCCTGCCCTGTTCTGTGAGTTTACATTGTGCTTTTGGCAGCGCTTTGTGTAAAGTCAGTTTTTGATGATGACTTACACTTTTTGGCTTACAGAGATTTCGGTGTTGCTTCCAAGTCTGCTCCCACCCTGTTGCAGAGAACCTTTGCAGAAATGAAAACTTCTTAAAAGAAACATACAACATTTTGAGAGTACTTCCTTAATAATTAGATTTTTAACAAGCCAGTTAAACCACATTTGACACAAGTTCCCATTTTTAAAAAAGGGAAACAACCCACTTCAGTGTGCTTGGCAGGTCAAGCCTGCAAGTCTTTATTTATATCTCAATATACCAACTTTTTATCTGGGTGAGATTTGCTGGGACTCTGTGTGTCCTTATTAACACGGGCTTTTAAATCTTGAGATACCTTGGTTTTTTTAAGGGTAGGTTTGCATTTGTTGAATATTCTTTACATTTATGCTTTTGGGAGCTATGCTTGTTACTTACCGAATGGGAAGTTGCTGAAGCTAATGAAAAGTATGTGTTTCAAGGTCTAAAATCTGTCAAGTCTGCATTCTGATATCCCATTTAAGAGCCTTCAGGATAGGAATGCCTCAGTAAGACTGTACTAAATATGGGTATGATTACAGAGTCTCTTTAGTTCCCCATTCTTTATTACTGGAGTCCTCATTTTGCTGGTAGCCAGGGCACTCTACATCTCATTGGCAGAATTGGTTCTTCTAATGCTTTTAATGAATTCAGAATTCTTTTAATGAATTCAGAATTTACACTAGTATTTCAGTCCTTTATTTCATCATCTTTATGTGTGTCTCAAATTTTGTAACTGGCACTTTGCCTAGATGGGTCTATATTCAGATCTGTTTATGCTGCTTGGATAGGATTTCCACAGCTTAAAAGATGCTGGTTTTTTTCCCCTCAAGTTCCATGTCCATTATTGCATAACCATGCAAATCCTACTCTTCCCTTTATTGGTAATAGGGTCCACATGCTTTCCTGTTTCTGTTACTTTTAAAAAGGCAGATAATTATCTTGGAATGTGCAAGCTCTGTCAGTATTTTGACTGCGACTGTGTCCAAACCCATTTTTACATAAGCAGATGGAGAGGATCACGGGGATCCTTAGCAATGTTGTTACTGGCTGTGTGGTTACCTGTGTGCTGCTGGGGTGTCTGAGGTGGTGGTCCTGCTGCTGCTGAAGGGGGAGAGGGCTTTACTTTTACTTATCCTTTCTCCTTCTGTGTTGTCTGACTGTTTGGACATAGCCCTTCCTGCTGACTGCTGTGCTCATCCCTTCCCTGACCCAAAAGACAGTCAGCTTTTTTCCACTGCGTGTATATCCTGTTGGACTGGTTCACAGAGGGGTCTTGTGAGAGCAGAGCCTGCACAAGTAAGTGGCAGCAGCACATGTCTGGAAGAGGGAGTAAAACCTCTCCATTTTTGGCAGTGGTGAGCTGTTAATTTGCCTTTCTGCATCTTATGAAACTGTATCCTTCACTCCAGGGTGCTCACTGTCCAGTGGAACTCCTGTGCTCCTGTAAACCCTGATGTAACATGTTTTCCTTCCCTAGATGAGTTAGAATCAGCACTTACCAAATTATGATCTCCAAGCTGACAAGTGCTTTACAGCTGTTGTGAGGGGTCCCCTTGAGAGGTCAAATCCACACCCTTCTCATTTCCACCTGAGGGCTCTGGAGCACAAGCACACCAGGATTGCTGCTGCCCAGAGATCTGGAGACCACTGCTGTGTGTTCACAGTGTTGTGATTTGCCACTGTTGATTTCACACTAAGCTACTGCTTAGAAGCTGCTTGGAAGAGTGATCCAGTCCTGGATCAGCGTGTGCTGTAACCTCAGTGCTTTTTATGACAACTTTCAGTTGTACAAATTTCAACCAAATACCAATGCAGGGCTTAAAAAATGCCCTTTCTACCCTCTTTTCAGTGGGCATGTATGGGCACCTAAAGAGTTGCTTGTTGTAGCTGGGTGCTGCACACCTCTGCATTCGAGCCTTGAGCTTTTGTTACCAGAGCTGTGGTTTAAAATCCAGTGTCTTGTTCCCTGCTGGTTCTATTCCCATCCTTGGCTCTTTTGTCTAGTGGAGATCTCCTTTGTACCAGATTTGTCAGATGTTTGTAGAATGGCAGTGCTGTGTTTTGACCCAGTGCTTGGGGAGTTAGCTGCATGCTGGTGTAGCAGGAAGGGTCTGGTTCCTCAGATAGCTGGCTTGGCTGAGCCCCTCTTCCTGTAGGAGTACAGGGGAATTGGTGTTTTGTCCAGAGGCCTTGGCCCTGGAAATTCTTGTTTGGTGTTCGTGAATTTTTTTTTTTTTTTGGGTTTTTTTTTTTTTTTTTGTTTTGGCAAGAGGAGAGCATATCCTGTGGACTTCTAGAAGCTTTCAGAGGAAAGCCAGCAGCAAATGAAAATTATGACATGCACAAGAAGGGTTAACTTAATATTTTGCATGTGTAAGGATAAATAAAGGACTAAAAATACCAGTGTATTGGTTACTAGTGTTTTTGAGTTTGTTAAGTTTTTTCTTTCCCGTCTAGAATGTTGGCTAAAATCCAGCCCAGGTCAGTAGTGAGGTGTTAACTGCTTAGTTGTTTGTGTAAAATGTTTACGCTCCCTCCAGTCTGTTCCTCCCACCAAAGTGGCCAGGATGCCATTTCATTCCTGTTTGTACAGAGCAGTGTCCCTTGCTGTAGTGTGAGCCAGCTCACCTCCCTCCCAGAGCCAGTTGGGTCAGGATTGGCCATTTGCTACTGCCTTTGTCTGGGACTTCCTGGAAATGCCTGAGGATGTGTTTGCTGTCAGGCAGAGATCAGAAATAGATCTTGCATAAGAAGAGCCACTCCAGGAGAAGACTGTCAGAGGCTGTACTTGCCCTCCTTGCAGTCCAAAGCTGTTTCCAATTTCACAGCTGACACACAGGGAGAGAAATGGAGACTCTCTAATTTGTGCAGATATTTGTTCCTTGTGATCTTTTACAGGGCTAGGTATAACTGCTTGTTGAACACCAGTCAGTTTGCTTCCCAAAGGAGAGGGTTCTGACAATGGACTTGGTGGCAGGTGGAGCTCATAGCAGACTGCAGATTCAGGCTGAGAAATTCCAACTTAAATATTTTTAGTATAGGCCTGAGAGTCAGATTTGCTTTCTATTCTGATATATTATGGACTTGCCATGTTATGTTGGGCTGTTCAGGGCTGCATCTCAGCTGCATTCTCTTTCTCCATTTCTGAAAGGTACATTTCTTTTGTGCTGTCAAGGAAGTGTGAATGTTAGGGTGAGGATTCTGATTTGTGAGCCTTGTTGGGATTCAGGTGCAGTGGCTGCAGACTTTACTGCCTGCAGTTACTGCAGGCCACAGCCAGTTCTGCCAGTACAAAATGGAATATGTGGAGATTTAGGTTTAGGGTGTGGAACTGTGACAGCTGTGACTGAAAAAGGCTTCCATGTGATAAGTGCTGTAACTTGTGGGTGGGAGCATCATCTGAGGACATAGCAGTCTGAATCCCCGGAGGCCAGGAGCTGGAGTACTGGGTAAGGCTGGTTACATTTTACGTATCACCTTGTGATCCTTCTCTTGTGCAATCTCCAATTCTCTGTCCAGTGAAGCAGAGCCCTGCTTTGCTCTTCAGCATTGTGCAAACCTTGAGGTTAGATCAGCTTTTGCATGTGCTGTGTCACAGGATGTGCCACAGCTGTGATGTACAAACCCTTGACAAACTTTTCCTCATTCTCCTGAAGATTGTTCATGGAGCAGTGGAAGAATTTTTTGTGCTTATCCAGCTTTGGAAATGGCTTCCTGTTATTCAGGACTCTAGACAGCCCAGTGAATCTAGGTAGAAAGGAATCACACAAAGGATTTTTTTCTATTTTAGCTTCACACAACCGTGAATCTCTGGAGGCATTCAAGGCTTGTGTAGCTGGATCTGGCATTCTCAGGAGCCTTTGGTAGCTGTGAAACTGAACATATTTATTTGTTTGGTAAGGAACATGGAACGTGAATTCAGTTTTTGGCAGCCAGCCTTAGCATAAGGTGTTTCTTCTTGGCATTGGCTGTTTGCTGCTCACCACTATAAACAGAGGGAAGTAAATATAAGATGTCTCTTTTCACTTCAGGTGTGGAGAAAACCATGCTATAAAAAAGAAGATGCTGTATGTGGCAGGAAATAACCCTTCCCTCCCTTCCTACACCCTGATCTAGCATTTCTGGAAATGAGAAATAAAAGGGAGGACACACCCCTGGGAGCGGGCAGCCTCTGAAAGCAGCTGTCACAGTGCTGGGCTTAGTTTGAGTGCTCCTTTTGGAGGCAATAGGTGCAGAGTACAACTTGCTGCGTTTGTATGGCCTTGCTTTCCTCTATGTTGTCCTTAGATCTTCAGTGCAGGTAAGAGTTTGTTCTTCCTGGTGCTTCTGTTGCCAGCTTTTGAATGTGATAGGCAAGGCAGTGGAGTGGACAGCTGAGGTTAATTTGAAAAACTTCAAAAGGCTACACTTAGTTTTAGCAGCTTTTTGTCCAAAAACCAAAAAAAAAAAAACATATTCAAACCGTATTTTGTTGCTCTGGAGTATTTTCCCTTCTGACAGGAGAAGGGACTTGAACTACAAATCCCTTTCAGTGTGAGCATGCTCAGCACACTTGTGACATATTGAGGAATATTTATTTCTGACCACAAAAGCAGTTATGTACATTGTGGGACTTCCATTATTTCAGCCACCTAATGAACTGTTCTGAGACAGTGGAAAGGGGACGGAAGTTTTGATCAGGAAGTTGGAGAAAGGCAGAATAACTATGTGTTTCTTTTTTGTAGGTGGTGGTTCATTTCTCTCACTCAGTTTAAGCTGGAGTCTAGTTTAGTGTTCAGAGAGCTAAGTGGAAAAATTCTGCTCCTATGGGAAAATCATTTGTGGTTCCTTCACACAGCTTGGACTGTAGGCCAAGGAGTGCTGTGGATTTGTATTGTTTCATCCAGGAAACTGTGCTGACTCAATCTTTAAAGCACTTGCTTTAAGTCTCTCAGCCAGCACGCTGAGTTGGTGATCCCATGCCCTGTGGAACTAGTTAAGATTAGGTTACCTCCCTGCCGGCTTGGTGATGTGAACAGAGCCAGCAGCCAAAGGATTTCCCAGCCTGCTGCATCCAAGATGTCAAGAGGTGGATCTGAGGTGCTCCCTCAAGGAATGGGGCTGTGACTCCCAGGGACTGTTGGTGTCAAGCTGCAGACTGGCCAGCTGGTTTTCCTACAGCGTCCTTGTGCCCTTGAGAGCCTTGCAGCTGCTGGGCTCCACAGGAGCCTGCTGACTCCACGTGATGCTGCCCAGTGCCCCAGCAGCCTCACCCTGCAGACAGATACACCACTGCTGCTCTGGGTGTCACAGAAATGCATTCCTTTGCAAGAACATGGTGTGGGCAGGAAGGATCTAGTGGTGACATTAATGGTTTTTCAGCACACCCACCCATTAATAGCCCTCCTGCCCATCCAAGGGATCTGGTGGAAGGCCTGAGCTCACGTGATGGCTTCTGTTGGGTTTTTGTAGCATACAGAGTTGCCTTATCTTCAGTTTTATGGTCAGGAGTCTGTCAAAAGCTCACTCTTCAGCTCAGCAGCACAAATGAGGCATCAGTGGGTACACAGCATGTGTAGCCCTAGGCACTGAGCCATGTCACAATTCCTGGGCTGAGAAGCCAAAATAAAATGTCAGTGTAGGTTCAGGTGGAAGCGGCAGGTAATGGTGAGGGATGTCTCCAGAAAAAGGAGCGTTTCAGTTGGAGCTGTCTGCTGGCTGCATCTTTTCAGGCTGCCTTTTTTTCTGGTCTGTATCTGAGCTGCAGATGAATTATGGGCATCTTGACAGGAGGGTAGGTGATTTCTTTCAACTAATGGCAGGATGGGCTGGGTTTACAATTTGTGTTCTGGCCTAAGTTTTGAAGGTGAAAGTAGAACACTTCCATTTAAAGCAGACATTTTATTCACTTACTTGAACAAGAGCTCAATTCTGCCATTGGTATTTTTAATATATTTTCTAAATGTGGTTGGAACTGTGCTTCCAAGAAACCTAATGAGTTTATCTAAAAAAACTGAAACCAACACCTCAGCAAGCTTCTATTGGATTAGTAAGTTGAATTAGTTTAGAAAGTGTCTGGTGATCAGTAGGGCAAGTTCCAGGAACAGCCTGGGTTTGCCTGGGGAAGGGAGGATCCCTGGGCCTTTCCCTTACACTGGCAGTGTGTGATGGTGTCAGCTCTGCTGGAACTACAGCCAGAGCACTCCAGGGGTTTGCAGTTCATCCCCAAAAGTGCAGTGAGTAGTTACTGATAAACAGTTCCTGAAATTGCTTCACACAGGCTGTATTTGCACACTCTTTTACAACCCCAGGCTTGGGGTGGTAGTAGTGCATGTTAGTTGTGACCAGTTAGTTGGCCACAAGCTCTGGAATAAACTCTCCAGCTTGGGTCTCAGTGGTTGGGGAAGGAAGCCACAGTCATTGCTGCAGCTGCTCATGCAGACCACATCTCACACTGCAGTGTCTTGTCTTTGTTTAGACATTTGCTGATAGTGGTCAGAGCTGGGTGCATGTGCTGCTGTACTGGCAAGGCTCTCTGGTTTGGCTGTCAGTACTCCAGTTCTGGCACAGAAAGGATTCACGGTGCCTGCCACCACCTGATTCCAGCAGCAGTTCTGGCTGTCACAGGATGATCCTTGCTCAGTTTGTCTCTGCAGCCTGGGGTTGCCAGGCATAACTGCAGCTGGGAGGTTTCCTTTGCTATCTGGGAGCACCCACACAAGTTTGTGAATCAGTGCTACAAGTGCAAAGTTTTGCTAGTTTTAAGGGGCAATTTTGGACTGAAAATAGAGAGAAGCTTCAAAATTTTAATGGCTATTTTCTTTACTGTAATTTACCATGCCACATATTAATATTAGTTTGGACATTCGTTTTGTTAAGCAGTGACACAAGACATGATTTGCACCAATGCCTTGATAGTGAGAAAGCACAAGGCTTTAAACATTAGTACATTAAAGAGAGAGCTGAGTGATTTTACTGACCATGCAATCTGGACTTTCTCTAGGCAGGTCTGGGCAATGTGAAGTAAAAATCCCAGCGGCTGCTCTGTACTGATACTCCAGCAGTTGTTAGGTCTGGAAAATGACTTACCTTTTGTGGCTTGAATTTTTGTGTATCTTAAATAACAGTCTTCCCCTGCTTCACAAGAGAGCTGAGCACTTTTATGTGTCCTGTGTTCTAACCATCTTCCTGACATACTGGTTAAATTTTGGAAAACTTGGAGATGATATCTCCTCAAAATGTTTTAGACGCTAAACCAAACTATTTTACATGCTTTCTGTATATGTGGGCTGGAGAACTTGAGGATTTTAAGGGCATATAATTGCACTTTGGGTTTTTAGGGTCTCATTTTGATTTTAGTCTTTGTATTTTATTGCTTTTGTAGTTGCTGATCTTTTTGCATTTAAAAGCATTGATTAAACCTGTTAATAAATGTCTTTTACCTGGAAGTCAATGTCTGCCTTTACCTGTTCATGATTTTCCTGTTTCTGATAAGGCTTTTCAATTTTGCTGAGAAAAATCAAAATGGGAATTCCTGCCATCAGTGTTTGGGGTTCCCCACACCTTCTGCAGACAAACTCCAGGGCAGTGAGAAGTCCTAGCAAGGCTCCAGCAAGTCTTCTTGATGCAGGTCTTGTAGAGCACTGCAAATATTTCTTTTGAAAGGCTATTTCATAGGATAAATATACCCAGGCTCCCCATTCCTCTGCAGTTACTCACAATGTAAAACTGTCATGCCAGGGATTGGGTTACTGCCTTGGGCTGTCTCCCTGTATGTGAGCTGGAGCTGCATTTACTCCTGGAGATGGTGGGGAGAAGACTTATTTGAACCTAATGAGACTTTTGAGGTTTGCATTCAGGGGTTTTGCAAAGAGGTGTCTCAGATGAGGCTGCAAGCTCAAACTGCAGTTCTGGAGATGCAATTCCCTTCCCTTCATTCTCTTAGGGGACAGCAAAAATCAAGGATTTGAATTCAGCATCTTGCAGGTATTAAGAAAAAAGGGCTGGAGAATGGTGTGTGATTCTGCCAGTGAGAGGTCTGCAATTCATATGACGCTGAGTGAGACATGATTAGCATTTAAAGTCCATCTTCTCATTGAGAGCTGCCCTTAGGGATATCTTCATTTATTTCTATTTGCCAGTTCTCTAGGAATCTTCTGCTGCTGAAACTAGGAAAACTCGCAGCAGTTCTACTTACTTGGGTAAATAGCGGCAGGGAGGGAAATAGGGGACGTGCAGATCAGCTGCAGCAGAGGAAATTCTGTAGTTTGTGCTCAGACATCTCATCCTGATTCCCCAGTGTGCTGTGTCTGCGCTGTCAGGGACATGTGGCACCAGAGATGCTGGGGGAGATGGGACTCTGTGGCTGAATGCATTTGCTCTGTGTGCTGGCTGCGTGAGGAATCCTGTCTCCAGTGCTACTCACTTTCCAGATGTCTCATGCAAGAAGCAGAGCTACAGGCAATGTGTGGTTTGATACATGTGCAGATGTGGCTTTCAGCTGTTGAAAATGAAAGGCTGATATCTGAGGCATTTGAAGTATCTTGCTTCAGTTATGCTTCCATTTCCTCCCCAGCAGTAGATGAGATGTGGAAGAAAATTGACCACCATCCTTTTGATCTACTCACTGTCTTGATAATGCTGTGATTTGCTGTGTCAGCATGGCTTAATAATCCTCAGTTGTTGAGAGAGATGAACTGCATATGGAAATCCTTTCTCCACAGGAAAGCAAATTTAGATTTCTCTAAATCGCCTCATTTAAAAAAAAAAAGATAAATTTTAAACTGCTTATGAATAGTGGAAAATTATTTGCTTGAGGAAAAATTAGCATTGAAAAGCTGCTTGATGCCAGTTG
This sequence comes from Pyrgilauda ruficollis, assembly GCF_017590135.1. Classification (NCBI taxonomy): domain Eukaryota; kingdom Metazoa; phylum Chordata; class Aves; order Passeriformes; family Passeridae; genus Pyrgilauda; species Pyrgilauda ruficollis. The sequence goes on from NW_024531043.1 coordinate 3,478,840, forward strand.
GCAAATGTGAATTTGTTGATTCCTTGTCATGTAGGTTTTTTCAGAATTAGTCCAAGATGTGTTCCACTTCACTGTGTCACCTTAATCCAAGAGCATTTTTGAGATGCACAGGAAAGGGGAAGTGAACAAAGTATGCTTTGATATGCATGGGAAGATACATCTATATATATATAAATATATATTTTTCTTTTTAGTAACTCACTCTGCCTATTTAAAGGGGCAGAGTCCAGCTCAGATTCCTAGAAAGGGATGCTGATGTGTGCATCAGTACAAAGGGGCCCCGGTGTTACCCATTGCTGCTGCCGACTGTAGAGCGGTGCTGTGCTCGCCAGGCTGGTGTTACCGCTCTGTGTCAGACAGACCTGGGCTGTGGAAGCTGAGGAATGTGCCCCTGGCTGCATTGAGGCCGATGCTGCTGCAGGATGCTGCGTCTGCAGGCCAGCGAGTGCTGACACGCAGCGGTGCCGAAGGAGCCCGCCTTGGAGCCCCTGGAATGCCACGGAGCTGTGGGCTGGGGAGATAGCACAGGAATGTGCACTGCAGAACTTGATGTTTTCAGTGCAGCTTGAACTGGTAAATGGGGCTTTGCGTAAGGATTTGTTCTGCTCTTCTACCTTGCTACTTTGGTGGTAGAAGGGATGTTTTCTGACTGGTTCAATGCATTGCACGTCAGCGTGAGAGTTCTTGTCCTGAGCTGTTGAAATGACCAGCAGAGCTTTGCTTTTGCTGGGAATTACCTTGAACCAAAGCAGTTGGTATTAAAGGGCCGCTTGTACATACCTAACTAATGTGCAGAGTGGTGTGGAGGATTTGTAGACCAGAATCCCAAGGACCTCTTAATTAATTTTGCTTTGGCAAAAGTGAGGAAAGGTAGAGAGGAGCAAACTGATGTCCCTGGACCTCCAGGTGTCTTGGAGTGCTTTTAGTGGTAAAGATGTCCAGTGTGGCATCATTCTTTAACTGTCCCTTCTCCACAGGAAAATCTTTGTAGAAAACCCACCTGAATACAAACAGCAATGTCTCCCATACTGGGGAGGATGTGGTTTGAGTAGCCCTCAGGACTAAATGTGATTTCAATCGAGTGTGTAATTTTTGGGTTGCCCAGTGGAGGGGAGGAAGACTGTCCTTCTGTTTCATGTTTTCACACAGCTTTACCAGGTGGTTGGCCAGGTTACCTGAGCCTGTGGAGGACCAGCCGTGCTCACGCTGAGGTGCTCTGTGCTGCAGTGCGCAGGGAGTTAGGGTTTTCTTGGCTGTGTAACTGCTCCAGAGTAGCCATGATAAGCAGGAGTGTCCAGGTTGGTGGTGTTCTAGCAGGTGTCCCTTTTGCACCGTCCTGAGCAGCACCCTGCAAATGGAGTGGAAAATACAGATTTCTATATGCACAGCCCTACAGAGTCTTTGAAAGCTGCAGTGATTCTGCTCCATGCATTGTCTGTGAGCTGACTTTTTGTCTCTGGGTTGTGTTAGTGGCTTGTTGTAGTCCTGAGAGCAGAGAGAGGGGTGATCCTGGGGAGGAGCAATGGTTTGAAGGTCCCTTATAGCTCTGTCGGTTTACTTTACTGCTACAAAATGGTTAAATCTATTCTCTTGAGATACCTAAATGTATGGTCTTCGTCCTTGGGAGGTTCTGCCTCCTGGAGCTGTGTCTGTGGTATCCAGAGAGTATTTGGGGCAGCGGTGAGGCTGTGGTGAGGTCAGTGTGTGTGGTTGTTTCCGGAGGACTGGGCGGGAGCTGCTGTGGAGATGCGCGGCTCCGTGGGGAGGTGCAGCACACGTGGCACCGCCGGCAGTTCCTGTGTGCTGGAACAGGGACAGGTTCCCGGCTCTTGCGGGGCTGAGCCGGTGAGGTGAAGGCGCTGCCAGGCTGGGCACTGCCGTGCATTTCGTCGCTGTGTCCCTGTGAGGGTGGTGGTGGTGCCCTCTGATGGATGGTGCCGCGGGGCACTGGCCCGAGTCACTGCCTTGCGGTGGCCCAGTCAGCTGCTTCCTACGGGCTGTGGGGGCTAAGCGGCTGATTCGCACGTCCTGCAGCACTGTCCCTGAGGAGTCACCTTGGGCAGGAACACTTCATTACCCAGTAAATCGATCGAGACTTTAATATTTCTATTTAAGCATTTAATATTCTATTTAAGGAACGGTCACTGTAGTGAACTCAGTGCTGTGACAAGAGGTGCAGCACTGCACAAGGCACAGCATCCCTGTCACAGTTCATCGGGTTACAGATGCTGGTCCCTTTTGCAAAAGAGAGTGATGCATCTTTTTCTATTAATAAATCTCCATTCTTTCCCCTCATCTCTTATCTCATATTGTCTTCTGGTAGTTGTACAAATCCTAAATGAATGCACGGTGCTTTGGGACCTTTTGGGATGAAGTGCTTCATGGAAAACAAAATGTGAATCCCTTTGGTTGATATCTGGTTGGGTTTTGAATAATAGCCTCAAGTCACGCTCTGAACTGTAGAACTCCTTGGGCTGACCTCCAGGGGAGCGGCCTGCAGCCCGTGCCTGTGCACTGGGGACTCGCTTCCCTCTGGCAGGGTGATGTCCGTGAGGTGGGACGGTGCCACTGCCCCTCTCACCCCGCCCTCGCTGGCGACGTTCTGCTGCTGCTCTTGGGCCCTTTAAACGGGCGCAATTTCCCATTTCAGCAGAGTTTCAGGGAGCTCTGGTTGTTTCAGGGAGCTGAGATTGGATCCGGGAACAGCAACGGGGAGGGACGGGAACGGGGAAGACCTTCCCTGTCATGGCTGTGAGCTTGGAGCGGCGAGGGCGCAGGAAAGGGAGGACAGGGGATTGCAGGGCTTGGGGCGAGCAAGCACCGGGAGAAGTCCTTTCGCGTCGGGAAACCGGTGTGTGAGCGCCTTTCCTGTGCCGCTGGCTTGGGGTGGTGCCTTCGTGCAGCTGCTTCGATATCAGTTGTAAAGTTGGAGTTTAGTTTGAGTAACCGAGTAATTCCTCTCCGGCCTTTTCTCCTCCCTCCGCTTTCCGTTCCTCGGCTTTGCCTTGTTTGCTCAAGTCAGGAAGGGGGAGGGCACGGGGGCGGTTAATCATTAATCTTAACTCCTTCACAACCATGGGCCTCAGTGCTCCTGCTATTTCCAGACCTCCCTTCTTCCGCAGACCTGTAAAAGTAAACCGGCGCGTGTAGCCGAGCTCAGTCTGTGTCACCAGCAAAAGGCAGTGGGTGTCTGTCCCATGGATCATCAGCACAGACTGGAGCCGAGCAGGGGAGTGTCCGTGGCGAGGTGGTTACAGCTGCCGGTCCTGCACTGAGGGCTGGAGGTGGAGGGTGGAAAAATGGTTTGCGTCCCCTCTGCAGGGCCGGAGGAGCCCAACACCCTCACGGGATTTTCACTTCCTGGTGGAGTTTGAATTGCCTTTGTCATTGGAGGGGAGAAGCAAAAACCACTCCTTCTGGGCAAACACTTCTCTGGGAGGTTGTGTGCGTGAAACCTCCAGTCACAGGACCTGCCTGACTGTAGGAATTGCGGTTCATCGGCAGTTCCCTGGAGGTATGTGCCTTTCACTCTGGAATCCACCAGCTGTTCTTTTGCTTGAAGAGAAGATTCAGTTCATTTTTCCCAGCTGCGGAATACTTGTCTCCCTTCAGAGAATCTGCTTCTGGGATATTTTGGTCCCTTTAGGAAGATAGATCCTGTGACTTTAATGGTTCGGAGCATTTTTGAACTAAATGAAAGGTGTATAGAAATAATTTAACACAGCATTTAATTTGCTAATGGCTGTATTCTGCTCTCTGAGTGCAGGACTGCTTATTTTTTCTTTTGTGATGCTTTGGTTTTTGAAGAGTAAATATAAAAGCAGTGCCTTCCTCATCTTGTAATGCAATAATACATTTTCTTGAAGGCTTGCTAAGTGCATTGGCTGCTGTGGAGTGCTGTGCTCAGGAAGTGGCTCTGGGCTGGCAGGTGCTGCCCGGGGAGCTGTGGGCAGACATTAGTGTGAGCAGTTGCTTGGTTGCTATTCTGGTGCCACCAGCTCCTTGTGACCTGGTGGGGGACACTGCAGGGTGGCCACACTCAGGCTGAGCCCCTGTGCCCCAAACCTGAGTGTCGAGTACCTGCTGTGTGCAGGAGAAGGGGTCTGCTGAGTCTCTCTGAGGACAGCTGGGTCTGTGCAGGGGGAAGGGAGATCCAGGGGTGTTCACAGAGTGTCCCCTCCTAATTCTGCTGAGGTGCATTTTTTTTTTTTTCTGGCTGAATTCCACATGTCCAAAGGGACCTGCCAGGTGTGTCCTGATGCTGTTACAGGGAGAGCTGATGTCTCCAGTGAACTGACTCCTCTCGAACATCCTTGCAGAGGTGTGCACTGGTGCTGCTGCCCCAGTGGAAAGCTGGGCATGTGGCCAGGGAGGCTTTCTTTGGAAAGTGAGCGCAGCACAGACCTGCAGGCGCTCACCGGAGTTCCCCCCACAGGAGCTGCAGTGGGCTCTGCTGGGAGGACACAAGGGCTGGAAGGTCCAACAGGTCAGGATTTACCTTTGAGTCACCCCAGAGGAAGGCAGGGTTGGGAATGGGCAGAGGATACATATGCAGGGAGAAATCCAGAAGGTTGGGAATGCCATTTTATGCCTAATGTCTGATGGGACTGTGAGAATTTTGAGAAGTGCTAACTGTGTCATGTGGGTCCTCTGCCTGGCATGAGTGACGGTGTTTTTAGCATGGTGGAGGTTTTCCTTCTCTTGAGGAATTTGTGAGCAGTCTCCACCCATCTAGTTAAGAATTGTTTCCAGAAGAAATGCCATTTACCTGGCAGCCTCTGGAAACTTGTTACCTGTTTGTATGATGTACTGAGAGGGATTTTTGTCATGAGAACTGAAATACATCCTTTTGCTGCACTGATGGACTAATCTGAACATTTCATGCTTCTTCCACCACCTTGGACTCTGGAGAAGACACCTCCTGAGATCTTGTTTCCTGCAGAAAGCAGTGCCTGCGGCCACAGTAAATGACTCTGTGATGATGTGGGGCCTGTAATTAGTCTGTGTCAATATCCTGTTAGAGTACATCTCTGGTCAGGCTTGCCTAGGTTGCGCTTCTGCAGAGTGCAGTGAGACTGCGGGTTCCTGTTGTTGGATGTTTCCAGTTAAGGCAAAAATCTGAGACTGACACAGCTTTTCTGGCTGCTTTGCTACATCTTGGTGTTTTCTTTGTAGTAGAAGTTTGATTAACTCGTTCATTCCTGAGCAGCAGTAGTGTTTTTCAGGGCATTTCGTAGATTACTCGAGATGAAAAGTCCTCCCAGAAAACTTCTGATTCAGATACATTAAATGAGAAGAAAGAGACAAAGCTCTAGTCCAGGCTTTTACCATTTTGTTGGGTTTTTTTTCTGCTTTCCTGCAGACGCCTTACTGGCAGATCTGGAATCAACCACCTCACATATCTCCAAACGACCCGTCTTTCTCGCGGAGGAAACTCCTTACTCCTACCCAACTGGAAACCACACGTACCAGGAGATTGCTGTGCCGCCCCCGGTGCCCCCGCCACCTTCCAACGATGCCCTGAATGGCACTGTGATCGACCCCTTGGACCAGTGGCAACCCAACACACCCAGATACGGCCACCAGCAGGTGAGTGGGTGTGTGCAGGTGGGAGGGTGCTTGTTTTCTAAGTGCAGGGTCTCAGCAAAGTAAGGAGGAGGAAATAGCAAAAAGTGAGGATGAATTTAGCTATGGAGCAGGGAAATGGGGGGAGGTGGGAGTTTTTATTAGAACTAACTGGTTGGAGCAAATGGCAGAAAAGAATTTGAAAGCCATCTTCGTTGTGCTGACAAAATGGTGGTGTGATGAGATTAGTGTTAGTCATCTGTCTTGGGCCTGTGGAAGGCAGACTGGGGGTTTCCAGCACAAAGCTGTGACTCATAGGCAGGTCTGAAGTAAGGGGAAAACTGTTCCTGGTGTAGCTCATCTGATAGACACTGGCTTGACTAAAGAGCAGATAATTTTTTTTTGTTCTGCCTTGTCAATGCATGGGTTTTCAGTGCAGTAGTGTACATATTATTTTTGTATTCTCTGTTTCCAATGCAAATCTTGTTTCCACAGCCTCAGTCCCAGTCTCCTATATACAGCTCCAGTGCCAAAAGCTCCAGTGCCTCCGTTCCTAGAGACGGGCCCAACTCTCCTACTCCCCGTGCCAGTGAAGAGGAACACGTCTACAGGTATCTTGTCCCTTTTAAGAGATAAGCCTGACTCACAACTTGAGCTTGCTGAGGGTCAAGCTGTCTTCTATAAGTGGAAACAAACACTGCTCTCCGTGTGTGTTACATTGCTTTGTGTCAGTTTTGATTGCCTCTTTTGTAACATGCCACTGTAACTTTCATACTCACTTCAAACTTTGACCTGGCCCTTGGGCTTGCTCAGCTGCAGGAGGTTAAAGATCCTTCAGACACAGCAGGATCTGGATTGTGTTGTGAAGGATATGATCCAGACACAAGTGACAAATCCACCCCCCTGCTAAACAGCACAAAAGTTCTTCAGGAGGTGGATGGCCTTTGGGTTATTTTTCCCTGGGAACTCAGTACTTGTGGCCTGGAGCGTTGTGCAGGGGCTCGAGTTTTCAGGTAAATTCAAGCTTCTTAAAACTTCCATCTCAGTAGGTGATTGATAGATAGCAAGTTCACACTTGCAAAGGCAGCTGCTCTCACTCTGAGAGGCTGGAGGAGTAGCCTGCACAGTAGGACAGACCTTTCTGCTGACATAGGGATGAGTGATGCAGAGGCTGTCAGAAATTCATCCTAGGCACCTTTCCACACTTTGGAGACTGGTGTTTCTTTGGAGTCATAATGTAATCATGCCAGCTCTTTCTGCTGTGCAGGAAGTTGCTTCCAACCAGAACTAATTCTGGTTAGAGCTCAGCTCCTCTCTGGGCAGCCTAGCCAGAGATGGTCCAATGGAGATGGTAATTGCAGTTTTTTCAGATGACTGCATGCAATTAGTATGAAATGAAGGTAATTAGAGCCATAAGTACTCTTGAACAAGGGTCTGGCATGGCTGGGTTCTGGTGTGAATTGTAGCTGGTGTGTTGGTTCGGTGTGAAGTGTGTTCTCCTCAGATTGCAGTTGGGAATCTTGTTTTCCACCCGAAGAGAAGGATAACTTCCCTTATGGAATTCATAATTGTCACTGGTGTTACAGGTGTCAGAGTCCTTAACCTGCTAGATACTAACTTTTTGAGCATAATGTGGTCCTGTGCACAAGGCAGAAGTTCCCATTTTGGATTTGGAAAATAGCTTTTGGATAAAATAAGAACCTCTAGAACATTAAAAAGTTATTTCTTCATTTGTAAAACCGTGACAAAAAAATGTTCCTGCCATTGACAATGGAAGGACTTTACTACAGTGTAGCTGCTATAAAAATCACTGCATTGATGTGAAGTTCTGCTTTGGAACAGTTTGCAATTTTGTGTGGTAAATTGATATCACTCATATAAGACTAGCAGTAATTACAGCCAGTGCTTTATATATGCATGTATATATTTAACACAGTAGAAAATAATACCAAGTTACTTTCTTATGAATTGATTAGAGTTCCCCAAATTAAAGGTGTGAGGACTTGGGGAGACCTTGAGTGTTGCAAGAGGCTGTGACATCTACTGCTTCTCAGTTTCTGCTATTAACCTGAGGCTTGTGCTTTGCCCCTGTCTCCAATCTGTGCTAGCCCTGCATTCCCTCGCTCAGGGAGGAGGCTGTTGCTGCTTTGTGTGGTGTCAGCAGAAACAAGTCATTTTCCCGTATGTGAGCTAATGGTTCTGCTGCTGTTCTGTGCATTTTGGCTGTACAGACAGTTAACTCTTTCCTACAGGGCTGGGCAGCACGTAGTCCTAAAATCAGAGGCTCTGTCCATCAATGCTAAGACTAGCAGTGGCTGTGTTTAGTCGTGCCACAAAGCATGTGTCTTCTTTACCCCCAGAGCTAAAAGCATCAGCCTGAAAAGACCACAGCACATGTGTAAACTTTGGGAACCAAACTAATGAGTTTCCCTCCATCCCTCTGCTATATCTTGATGCAGAAGTTTCACATTTCTCTTTTATCTTCAGTTTCCCAAACAAGCAGAAGTCTGCGGAACCATCTCCCACAATGACTAGCTCCTCTCTGGGCAGCAACCTCTCAGAACTGGACAGACTTCTTCTGGAGCTGAATGCTGTTCAACATACTCCTGCCAGTGGCTTTGCAGCAGGTAAGGAATAGGAAGACATTTGGTATGAGTGGATAATATGATTCTCAGAATAGTAGCTTGCTTTTTCTTTCCAACATCCTTAGTGAGAGAGACCCCTCCAGCCCTTAGTCATAGATTCATTTAGTGAGGGTGGGATCTCTTGAGGCCTGAGCTGCAGCACCCTGCTCAAAGCAAGGCCAACTTCAAAACTGCCTCTAACTAAAGTTTCAAAGTTAGTTTGGGTTGCTCAGGCCCTTGCACTGTAAAGTTTTTAATATCCTTGAAGATGGATGTGCCACAAGGTTTCTGGACAATGTTATGACTTGCTTGTGATAAGCATATGTGTGTGTGTGTGGAATGGGACTCTGAATGGCTCTTTTCTGCTCCCCTTTTTTCAGATGAGGTTGGCAGAAGCCCATCACTGCCCAGTGTGGCTGGCCCTCACTATGTTGTCCCAGAGAACAGCAGCTCAGGGGCAGGGAAAGCTGCACCCCCGACAAAAGAAAAGCCAAAGCGAAATGGTGCACGTGGGATCGAAGATGGGCGTCCCAGTGTGGAGAGCCTGCTGGATGAGCTGGAGAGCTCCGTGCCAAGTCCAGTGTGAGTAGTGTTTGGTGGTTGCAGGCTTGGGTGGGGTGGGATGGGCTCCTGAGGGAATGGTGACTGTAGCTGCTGCAGGAGAGTGACGGATGGAAGATGGGCTTTGTCTGAAGGGTCAGAAGTCAGGCGGGTACTGGTGCTTTGCAATCTACTTCTGGATGGAAAAATGCATGTCATCCATTAGTGGTAGACTGTTCAAGCTCAGATTTACAGCTGACCACAAACAAAAAATGAATGTTGAGGCATCGTCTGTTTTTTAGCGGATGGGACGTGCATGCACATGTGAGGCAGGGTCTGCACTTGTTGGGGAAGCTGGGCCAGGTTGGACTGTGCTGATGAAACTCCTCATGCTTTGCTTACTTGGGGGAACAGTGGGACTGCAGTCTAGGAGTGCCCTCCCATGTTTAAACACACTCTTCTTAACATTTTATTTTAATTTTTCCCCCTGGCCAGGCCTGCAATCACTGTGAGCCAGGGTGAGGTGAGCAGCCCTCAGCGTGTCACCGCCAGTCAGCAGCAGACCCGAATTTCTGCTTCTTCAGCTACACGAGAACTGGATGAGCTGATGGCATCTCTCTCTGACTTCAAGGTACCCTGAGATGACAGCTTAATGCTTCATGTCCCTATCCACCCCAGTCTCTCTTGCCTCTTAACCACATTTGCTGACCTTGGTTGGTCTCCAGAAGGCTTCTTTTACTTCTCACATTTGCTCTGATAAACTTCCTGTGGTGTATTTGTGCTTTCTGAGTGGGGTTGTAGGTGTCCGTGACTGCTATAAATTCTCATCACTGGCAGGGTGAGGCAGTTCTGGGATCTGTTTTTCCTTCAGTTCTGCAGTTTGTCTGTTTGCCAAGGATAATGAGCTTTGTTACTGCTTGGTACAGAGTGAATTATTCTGTTGTGCTACAACTTAATGAGAAGGACAGAGGCATGGGACACCACTCTGCTTACTGACAGAGACCAGGCCCTTCTGTTCTGTTCATCCCAGTCCAGTGGGATGACTCCTCTCTGGAGTGTGTTTTTACCCTGATGTGCTTTCCCTGAGGGGAATGGATATTCCAGGCATGTTGTGTGTGCACTGAAGCCTTTACATCAGACAGAAGGAGATTTCAAAGGTTTTATCTTAAAGAAAATCTCTTATTCATTAAAGTTTCAGCTTCTTGTGGGGGCAAAGGATGGCCAATACTATTGAGCGTCAGCATATGTACTTGAATAACTTTTTCTTTATTCATGTGGGTGTGTTACCATTCCTGCACTAGATGATGAACTGTGGAGGTTGTTTTCGTGAGATTTCATTTAACCATACTCATGGCAAAATGAAAAATACTTTCTCACTTTCTACTTTCAGCTGCTTTGCTTATAGTTTTACTGAACTATTAACTTGGATTTCTTCTGAGAGAGGTGGAGAAAGCAAATATACTGGATAATCTCTTTGTTAGGTTTGCCTTTTTTACATACCTATCTGCTTTCTAATCCTAAATCAGTTCCTAACTCTCTGTTTTATTCCTGTATGGAAGATTCTGCTGGATGATTGAGATTTCTTGTCTGTGCTGAGCTCCACCCCTCCTAGATGACATTAGGTGGGTCAGCCAGAGCTGAGCAATGTTTCGTGAGGAGAGGCACAGAACATGTAGTGACAGCTTTTGCTCTTTGCTGTTCTTTCTGTTCTTGGTGGGTCCCGTGGAGGTCAGTACAATACCCAGAATTACGACAAGTGTGTGAGTTCAGAGCCTAGCACTGGGCACACGTGTTCTGAGAAGCTTCACTTGCCTTGTGCTTGCTGGAATGGAATTCAGTCTGCCATTCCTGGCACATGCACCTAAATCAGTGAGAATCTGTGAGTTCCTGAATGTTTTCTCTAGACTTACTGTAGTGTGTATTTAGTCATTTGCAAATATTGACACCTTAGTGTTGCCTTTTTTCTCCTTCTGAGGTCCTAGGGTGTAGTGCAGGATAGCCTGGTTCAGCCTGGTTGAAATGCTGCAGTGTTGTGAAGCTGGAGAGAGTTCCCACTTGTGCTTCTGGCATTCCATGCCCTGCTCCTTCTGTGTGCTGTAGGAGCTGAGCCCTATGGCCTTGTGCCCCTGCTGCTTTTATCAGGAAACTAGCTGAAGGTGTGGCCCAGCCTTTGCTCCCAGGTGAGCTCTTGGCAGCTGAGAATGACCTTGCCCAGCACAGCTTTCTTTGGCGAGATACAGGGAGTGGACATCTTTAAATGTGGGTATTCAGTACTTTGCACTCTTGAGAAGCTTTAGAATCTCCACTAAAACCTGTGTGACAGAGATAAGCTGCTGTGACTAATGCCACCTGCCTTCCTGGCTTAGTTTTCAGTTGACTTCAGAGACCAAATTGAAATGCAGCAAGATATTGAGATTTGGGCTTTATTAAGCACAGCAATGGTATTTTTGTGAAGCATTGAACTCATCTGTGCCTAAACATTCTTCCTGGAGCACAAGGAAAGGAACATGGAACAAAGGAACATGGCTTCTGTGATCGATTCCCTTTTGTTAATGATGCCATAGACTGTTTTTATATTACTTTCCAGGTTGCTTCATTTTCACTTCAGTCCTTTTTGTTTGGTTATACCTCTTCTGTTTGTGCCACCTGGGGGTGTTAACTTGGCGGTAAAAATGTGTTCTAGTCTGTACCAGTGTCAGAATATAAGGGAGACAAGGGGAGTCCTTGCAAAGGTGGAATATGAAGAGCTGCTGTTTGAGTGTCAGACCTGTGTGTGAGTGCAGGATACAGGATAAAAAATGCAAATATGATGTGTAATTAGTTGGAATTGATAGAAGCTGCAATAGATGAGGATAGGAGGACTGGAGGGCACTGGTGCTTGATTTGCCGTGTACCCCCAAGTGATGATACGTTACCCTTTTATTATATTTTGCTCGCTCTAATTTGTTGCCCCTTCTTTTTGCTTACAGAATTAATTTGATTTTGGTTATCTGGTTAATCTGTCATCAGGCACTGAGATTACTTAATGCACTTGTTTTTTTACCCTCTGCCATTTCTGTGTAATGTGATGCCTGCTTCCTGCATAGCTGGATACTTGTAGTTAACTGTTCTGTTACTGTTGAGTGCTCACCCATTGCTCTTAGTTTGGAATTAGTATGGTTTCAGTGTGTTGTAAGTACTGACGTTTGAGCAAAATGTTACTCTTGCCTTGAAAGTGACTACTTCATTTCAGGAAGTCTGGAAACCAAATGTGAAGCACAGCATCAAACCAGGTTACTTTTACAGGTGTACCCAGCTTAGGCAAAATTCAGGGAGAGGGCTTATTGGGATATTCCCTCATTTTAATATACTTGCTAGTCATTTTCCTCTCAGCTGTGACTGTGGTCACAGTAGCCTGGCTGTGCTACTCGAAGGGAAGAGCAATCTGTAATGAAATTTGGTCTCTTATTGCTCTTTCCTTTCTGAGAACAGTCTCCTTGTAGCACTACTGGTGTGACTTTGCAGGCGTGTGCATGTGCGCCAGCTCCTGGCCCCTCAGCATGGCAGGAGCTCAGGTCAGCTGAAGGTTATTATTCTTCCATTTACTGACAGGTTTTTTTTTTTTTTTGCAGGCGTGTGCATGTGTGCCAGCTCCTGGCCCCTCAGCATGGCAGGAGCTCAGGTCAGCTGAAGGTTATTATTCTTCCATTTACTGACAGGTTTTGTGCATGTTCTGGTTAATTATATTGGTTTTTTCATGATAAGTATCTCAGAAAGGTAAGTGGAGACTGAGAGGTAGCACACATGGGGCTTAGGAAGTTGTGTGCCCTTCCACCTCAGAGCATAAGCATCTCACTTCTTTAGGCTTCTCTGGAAAATATGACTAAGAGTTAGAGCAGGTCTTGATAGCTCTTGGATTTGGAAATCCTTTGTGGGTACATTTTTAAAATTGAGAAGGCACAGTCTTTATCTTAGGTTGACCTGCTGTGTGAGCTTGTCCAAGTCGCTGTTCTGAGTCTCTCTTTGTAAGAAAAAGGAGTAGTATTACTTTGTCTCCTAGAGTTTAGTCAGGAACCACTGGAAGTGGGAAAAGAAGGACCCATGATCTTTTGTTTTCAAAAGATCCTGTAAGTCAAGGAAAACCAAAACCTATGTATTAATTGCTCTTCCTAGGATGTTTTTTGGATCAAAATTAATACTGATTTTATTACAATGTCAATGTGGAGTCTTTGGCCTAAGGGGGAGAGGCTATTCTGCCACCTAAGCAATGCTCACGAGGGCATGGAATGACTGACAGGCTCATATAGATTCAGTGTGTGTCACTTCCAAGGTGAGATTAGTGGTGTGAATAGAACAAAGCCCATGTCATCTGCTCTTGCTGTGAATGCCCTGAAGCTTTGTTTTCACTGCCATGAACTCAGCCAACTGGAGCATTTTATTAAGTGTATCAAGAAGAAAATGTCATGCTTTGTTCTATTCATTGATTGAATTTTTTGCAGCTTTGGAATATAAAATTTACATGTCTGACTGTGAGTAAATTTACGTGGCCTTTATTCATAGTTGAGACACTCCTGGGTTTGGAGCTGGCTTCCCAGCAGTGGCAGTGGCCATGCCACACCCCCATCACAGCTGCAGGTGAACACTGAGAAGGGCCCAGGGAAAGGATCCCAGTGGCTGTAGAACTCGTGAAGATCAGGACAGTGTCATACTGGTTCTGCTCTTGGAAGTAACGATTTGGGTCAACATGGCTTTTTGATTTGGAAGTAATGATTCTTATAATGCTTAATTCTGTGCTTTTTTCTTCCTTCTCCTTATCTCTGTCATTATCTTTTTCTCTCCTTATTCCTTCTATCTCTTCTTTTTCAGACTAGTTCTACTATGTCTGTGATTTCTGAATCTTCCCTAGAACCGGTTCCCAGTTCAGCAAATGCAGACTCCAGCAGCACTCCTCACAGTTTAACAGTGCTGGCCCATTCCAAACACCCTTCTGCAAGTCACAGTGGGGACTCAACAGTGCCAACATCTGTCCCCTCAGCAGACACCTGCATTGAGGAAGGCAGTGACACCACAGTTCTGCCTTTGTCAGGGCATCCTGCTGCCCCTCCACCTGTGCCCCCACCACGGAGCTCCTCTGGTTATGCTACTCGTGGGGAGCAAGTGGCCTCTGCAAGCTTAGTTCAGCTGAACAGAAAGCCTGACTCTTCCAGAAATACTTCCCAGGCTGTGCCAGCTTCCAGTGTGGAGCTTCTCTGTAGATCTGCTAATGTGGAGGCACGGGGCTTAGGGTATGACGTGGCAAAAGAGGCTGAGAAGAAGGAGCAGACAACTGACCCCAAAATCTCAAGTGTACCCATTTCAAAGAAGGGGCAGATACCCAAGGAGCTGCATCAGCAGGGAGCACTCAGGGACATCCCAGCTCTTTCCTCCCAGGGCAGAAGTGTGGAAACAGCTTTAGATGAGCTGTGGGCCCTGGAGCTGCCTGCACATGTGCCAGAGGTGCATGCGAAGAATGACAATGTTTTGGATTCTGTTAATGAACCTTCTGTTGTTGCCCTGGATCGGTGGGATGTCTTCCCAGACACTAAAAACCAGTTGGGCTTTGTAGTGGAGCAAGGACAGGAGCTAAAAGCTGAAGTGCCACATGAAACCAAGGTCTACTGTCCTGATCTGGGCAAGAAGAGGCAGGGCAGAGACAGAACTCTTAGGAAGGCAGATACTGCTAACATGAACAAGGCCAGAGGAGACCAGGAAAATGAGCTATTCAGAAGCTCTGCAGTCACTCCGGAATCTCCTGAAAACTTTGGGAAGGCTGAATGGGATCTGCCGTGTGTCTCCAAACCACCCATTGAGAGGATTTCTGCGTCAGGCCAGGCAGGCACTGAGTGAATGTAGGAGTAGGGCGAGTCCTAGGCAGGACTGTTCTGCCAGCACACTAACAGTGTGTGCATGCAGTGAGTGTGCCCGGGCTCACCCCACTAACAGCACGAGCTCTGAGCGGTGTCACTGACAGCTGCATGTCACAGGGCGTCACTACCCCCGGCTTTATCTTGTGGTCTCTCCTGCATGTGGTTCAGCAGCACAGAACATGGCAGTTTGTAGGGACTTCCTTGTGAAGTGGACTTCTATTCCCTAACTGGGGTAAGGCTCAGTCCACAGAGACCTCCAAAAAGCTGAAAGGGCTGTTTCATGCTACTGATTGGATGGCAGCTCCTCTGCTCTGCTTACCATTTTAGGTCTCATTACTGAAGCTGTCAGTGTTCCTTTCTGTGCTGGAAGTACACTTTGTGCACCAGACATCTCTGACCAAGAGCTTTGTGCCTGTCAGGGGCAAACACAGAGGCGCAGCTCTGTGCCCTTGTGATGCTGAGGTTTCTGTAACGCTCACTGGAGCGCTCATGCTTCACCTCCTATCTTGGCTTCCCACTGGTTAATCTTTCCCTTCCTTTTCTAGACAGTTATTTTTGGCTGCTGTGATTATCCTTACAGGGTTTTTCCTTGCACTGAGTCACTGTTCTGGGCTGTGCCAAGAGGAATTTTGGCATTGTGGAATAAATGCCATCACTCTTCCTGCTTACAGTTGTCACTAATGTCTTTGAGTTTGTGCTGTTGCATCTTGGGGCTTGCTCTGACTTTGCTCTTCTCTACTGATACTATTGCCTTTGTCATTTAGATTAAATCTTTAATCAAGAGGACAAAAGAGACTGCGAATGTGCATCCAATGTCTCGGGACCTCTCTCCAAGGCGTAAACTAGGTCCTGCCATATTCCACAAGACTGAGTCCCAAGATCGCTTGGTTGAGGAGCTTCAGGACAGACTGGGCATCGATAACCAGGAGCAGGAAGAATGGCAAAGCCAGGATGCCTGGCTGACAGAGGGGGTCATTGTCACTGCCAGGCCCCGGGGGGAAGAGCAGAGTGGTGAACAGCAAGTAGAGAAGGTAGAAAGCAGGGTCACATGGACTGGGAATTTCCAGCATGTTCCTCTGTCCAGATCGCATTGTGTGGAGGTGCAGATTGAGTTTCTGAGCATCCTAAACAATACAAAATGAAGAAGTAACTATTCACCCTTGTCTGGCCTGAGAGGGAAAGCAGCACAGGGTCCTAGTTCTGGATGTTTAAGAACTGGAGTGGGATCTGAGGGAGCTGCTTATGGTATCTGTTGATGCAGTCTTCTGCTGTCACATCTCAATTGTCCATGTGAGGATTATTTTTAAAACTTCACTGGGAAGCCTGACACACAGGCGTGCTGTTTTGTCCCGTGCTGTACCTGTGCAGGGCTTTCTAGGGATGAATAAGATGGTGCTCTTCCTTAAGCTACAAAGAGCAGCACCTTTTGTAGCTCCCTTCTCCTTCTTGCTGCTTTTTCCTCTTAGATAAACATACTGGTAGCAGCCAGCCTTCCTGTTAAAGGAAGTGCTTGTTGGTTCTTCTTTGGATTTTTTTCACCTTTCTTCTTCCTCCGTGTCTTTCTAGGTGGTTTTTCCTCCAGAATCCCCGCTCCTCTCCAGGAGGACAATCTCTGTTCCAGTCTCTTCCCAGCTCCAGCCTTCCAAAGAAGCTGCAAAGATAGTCCCTGTTAACGCTGCTCCTTCTTCTACCTCTGGCCCTGCACCTCTTCTCTCACTCCCACCTCAGCCTTCCCATGTGTCATCTACCCCAGCTCCTAGTCCAGTCCCTTCCTTCAGCTTGCCTCCCCAGCCTCTCTTCCAGTGGGAAGTTTCTGATAATGATTATCATGAAGTTTCTGTTGTGGGCACCCCTCCTAATGAAGATCCCAAACATTCCTGTTCTCCCCAGACCTGGACTCCTAGCACCAAGGCAGTTGTCTCTGTTGGCTGTCAGACTGAAGATGGAGCTTTCTTCCCAGAAATGCAGGCAGGCTTCTCTATTCTGATTTGGTTTTTTAGCTGTATTTTCCAATCCAACTACTGCTTGTAATTTGACAGCTCAATAGATACAGTGTTCAGGTAAAGGCTGGTATGAACTGCTGGATGGGCGGGAGAACTCATGGACAATATCTAATCCCAGCTATAGCACTGTACAGTTCATGTCTGTGCAATAACTTGCTGGGATATGTGGGTCCTGTGTGTCCTGACAGTCACTTTGTGCAGCAGGGACTCTCATTTCCCTCTGAGATTAAGAAGGTAACTGAAACACAGCCTGGAGATCTCCCTGCCACAATCTCTCTGAAGTGGGGGGAGTAAAAGATGGCAGAACATGCATACTGGAAGGAGCAACTCAGCAATCCTTCCTGTGTTTGCTCTTTTAGGCAGGTGTCCCCCATAT
The DNA here is from genome assembly GCF_017590135.1 of Pyrgilauda ruficollis. Taxonomy (NCBI): domain Eukaryota; kingdom Metazoa; phylum Chordata; class Aves; order Passeriformes; family Passeridae; genus Pyrgilauda; species Pyrgilauda ruficollis. Next base: position 3,495,833 of record NW_024531043.1, read on the forward strand.
TAATGGATTTGGGGGAGGAGACGGCATGGTCAAGACCTGGGTTCTACATCTCCTGCCAGGGAAGGGCTGTAACTCCATGGTGGTGGCTGTAGCTCCATGTGCTGTGTTAGTGTACAGGCAGCTCTAAAACAGTGAGCAAGAAACATCTCTGCATCTTGACCTGTTGTACTTTCTAGGTGACCTCTGCTCCTCCCCTAGTCCGCAGTGCCAGTCTGTTGGCTGCTCCTGCACCCCGGGGCCCCACAGCCCCTGACAAGGCAGGATCCCCTTTCTGTTTCCTCAGCATGGTGTGTGCTCTCTGGTTGATGAGTGTGCTGGGATCTGCTCCCGGAGCTCCCAGCACTGTTAATGTGGATAATTTCCTGTATTGCATGGTTTGCTACTCATAGAGCTCCTTTCTGAACTTGAGTGATGGCAAATCTCATGGGTGAAGGGTGGGAGTTTGAAGGGCCTTTGCATGGTCAGTTTGCATGAGGATGATATGCTGAGTGTCCCCTACAAACAGCATGCGTTATGTACAGGAGGTGGAAACCTCTTTCAGGTGGGGGCTCATGTGTGAGCTGTCAAGAGGGTTGAATGGCCAGGCCAGCTAGAAATGGAGGTGTGCGCGGGTATTTGTGCCTGCTCTGGGGTCAGCCGTGACTGGCAGGAGTGTGTGGTCCCTCCAGGTGACTATGAGGGTGAAGTGCTCTCTTGCTACATGTTGAATTCATCTCATCTCCTTTCTCCCTGGATGGTATTTATCACTTGTGTGTGGCATCTGTGCCTGCCCTGTGTGGCCATAACCCCTGGCTAGAGCAAGAGAAGCTGTGATTCTTTCCACACAGTGCAGCCCTTTTCTTCCTGCTGCACCATGCAGAAAGCCTGGGCTTTATCCTGGGGCTCTGGACAGGCTTTGTCTCCAAACACCTGTTGTCTCTCTCTGTGAGAGTATCCTTGCAGTTGTGTGTGTGCTTTGGAGGCAGTCATTGTAACAGCTTTTGGTAGCAAATGTGTGTTGTGAAGGGTTTGTTTTAGGCTGAGGATGGTGGGGTGTGATGGGGCTGCTCTGTGCTGCTGGACTAGGAGAGGTAAGTGGAGAGAGGAGGGGAAAAGCTGTGTGTTAGGATCCATTGGGAGTCACGCTGCATGTGAGGCAAGGCTGGGGAGTGTGTGGTTGTGAGTGTAAGAGCAGCTAAATTCATGTATGTCATGAGAATGTTCATACAAACGAGCAGAAGCCAGGATTTGTCATTGAGTAAACTGATCCACTGCAAGGACAAGCAGCTGCAGGACAGGGAATAGAGCTCCTCCTGTGGCTGGAAGGGGAGGGTCTGCCAAGGCTTGGAGCGCTTCAGCATGTCCCTGCTCCTTTGGCTGTGCTGGCAGCTCATTGGTTGTTCCTATGCATAGTTTTTGTCGGTTTTAATTTACTCTCTTAGTAGAAGAAAACGTGCTCTAAACCCAACTTCTTTGTGTGTCCCTAAACCTGACAGCAGCTATTGCAGTGCCAAGTCAGCTAAAGTAATATCTATGTCCTTGCTGGGGTTTGTTTGTAAAGGGGGCTGTGGTGGCCAAGGAGAACATATGCTTTGTTTGTAAGTTACGAACCTCAGTAAAACATTACTCCCCTTCTCTGGGAAGCCTTTCCAAACCGTGTGTGCTGTGGTGGTGTGAGTTTCAGAAACAGCCTCTGAGGCAAGCGTCTAAATCCCCTTCCCCCCACTGGTGCATTTCCAGCTACAATACACCTAGCAGCCCTGTCTGCTGGGGATGCACTGCCCTCTCTGTAGGTAAACAGCAGCCAGCTGGGAGGGAGATACTTCCTTCCTGCTTCCAGTTGCTTAGCTCAGGCATGGGGTGAGAACCATCTGAGAGTGTAAGAGAGACTTGGCAAACAGATGTGCAGATGGTGGTGCAAAGGGAGAAAATTTTCTAGCTGAAAGGGAGGTGAGATGAGGCAGAGAAGAGCATCTCCATCAGAGAGGAGATACAACTAAGAAGAGCAAGAGCATAGGAATGGAGAGAGGTCAAGGAGAAGGGGCCCTCTGGATGGCGTCTGCTTTGTCAGCTGGCCAGGAACTGATGAGGTAAAGGGAGATTTTTGGCAGAGGCTTAGAGAGCGCTGTACTGAGTGCCTGGGATGTGCTGGTGACTTGGTGTACGTGCAGTGAAAGAAAATCAAATTCTCAGTTCGCAACTCTGCTGTTACATACCTCAGTTCTCTGTTTGTCTCTGCATGGGCAGAATACATGTGTGTACTTGATCCTGGCTCTCACCAGCTTCTTCAGGGAGCGTAGCTGACTCCTGTCTGTCTCTGCAGGGGAGTCACTGGCAGCAACAGCAGGCATTTATCTGATAAGCACAGCAGCAATCACCTTACAGTATTTGTTTTCTCTTACCTGCAGTTCATGGCACAGGGAAAAGCTGGGAGCAGCTCCCCTCCATCCACAGCCTCCAAGCCTGGCAGTCAGCTGGATACCATGCTGGGAAGTCTTCAGTCTGACCTGAATAAACTGGGTGTAGCTACAGTTGCCAAAGGTGTCTGTGGAGCCTGCAAGAAGCCTATTGCTGGGCAGGTGAGTTGAAGGTGCTGTCTCATTGCTGAACCTTGGGCTGCAGCTGGGAGTAATGGGGAGGGCTATTTCGAGAGGCTGGAGAGACTGGAGATGCTGGAGAAACTGAAGTACTCTATTTATCCACTGGCTAGGTACGCTGTAAGCTCCTCCAGTGACCTCTACCCTGCCCCTGAGGGACTGCCCTCTCCTGAGATGATAGGTAATTCAGTTTTCATGCTACCCCAGTCCAGGGCTCACTTGAGTAGTAGAACTTGTCATTCTTGCTGACCTCCAGCTGGTATCTTGTCATGTGGTCTAGGGGAGGGAGAGATAGAGTTGTTCTCCAAAATCTGTTTTCCCAACAGGTAGTTACAGCCATGGGGAAAACCTGGCACCCTGAGCACTTCGTCTGCACCCACTGCCAGGAGGAGATCGGGTCTCGGAACTTCTTTGAACGGGATGGGCAGCCCTACTGCGAGAAGGACTATCACAACCTCTTCTCTCCTCGCTGCTACTACTGCAACGGGCCCATCCTTGATGTGAGTTCCTTGGGGGAGTCACGGTGATGGCAAGTTGCTGCAGGCCTAGGTGTTAAAATTCCAGTTCACCCATGTATCCTGGGTGGAAGGTTTTGTTCAGGGATTCCTGTAGTTGTTTTGTCCTTCCTTTGAAAGGGAAACAACTTGGCACAGTCAAATTCTTACACTAGTGAGTGGTATTGGTCCCTCTTACCTTTGCTGAAGTTCCTTCAGAACCCCACATTGCTCCATCATTCTGTAATGATTCCTCAGCTTTTGTTGTCGGTAGCCTGTGGTAACAGGCACCAGTGCTGGTCCTTAAGACTGGATGGGGCCCTGTGTAAGGGAGGAAGCAGTGCCTAAGATCCTTTTAGGGTAAAAAAAAGTGTGCAGTGGGAAAGTCTGAATGAGACAGAGGCGGGGGCAAATTGATTCTGCTCTCTAAAGGACAGTCTGTTTTAATGCTTGCTCCAAGATTCATTTGTTGTCTCCTCTCTCCAGCCCCCCTTACTCACCTTCAAGTCATTTACATGACCTGCGCTTTGTGTTTTCTTCTCAACAGAAAGTGGTGACGGCTTTGGACAGGACATGGCACCCTGAACACTTTTTCTGTGCTCAGTGTGGAGCTTTCTTTGGACCTGAAGGTACTGCTGGTTTATGCAAGGGGAAAGCAATCTCCCCTCTGAACTGCAGATGAGGGAGTGAGGCAGAGCTGCTTCTGGGGTACAGCCTGAGGCTTCACAGGGGAACTATTGGAGTTCCAAGGGAGCTGTTTGGGGAGGGATGGTGCCAGTAATAATGGCCTCTCCCTGGGGAGGAAGAACATGCCTCTGCTGGGATGGGAAGGGAATAGAACAAGAAACAGCTCTAGCTGCTGAGTGTGTTAACAGGAGGAAGCATGATCCTACCCACGTGGGTTACCCTGCACAGGTTGTGTGGCCACAGGTGAAGATGGGGAGCTGATCCCTTTGCCTCTCCTCTCTTTTGGCAGGATTTCATGAGAAGGATGGCAAAGCCTATTGCCGCAAGGACTACTTTGATATGTTTGCTCCCAAGTGTGGAGGCTGTGCCCGGGCTATCCTGGAAAACTACATCTCTGCCTTGAACACCCTGTGGCACCCCGAGTGCTTTGTCTGTCGGGTAAGAAACCCAAGGTCCTTTGCTGCTGCTGTATGACCCCTCTTGTTTCCACCCTGAGGCATCTGGTCCCATATTGGAGTAAGGTGTCGGTGGGGTAGTGAAGGGAAGCCAGCCCCACAACATAAAAACATGCCGGCAACCAAACACCTTCTTGTTCTCTGTCTGTTTATATTAAACTTGGGAGTTACTTTGCTCTTTCTATTCCCAGCTTTAACTATGGGCTTTTGCAGCAGCTCACAGATAGAGATATTTTCTGTGACCTTTAAATAATTATAAGCTAAGCTTCTCTCTGAACACTTGCCTCAGCAATCAGATTTTGAGGATATTCCTCCCATGCTCCATCTGAAAATGTAAACTAATGAGAGTGACCTTGTTCAGACAAACATGCAAGTCAGTGAAATAGTGGCAGGCTCCATACAACAGGCATAATAAACAGGAATACTGCAGATTAAATGCTTGGCACTCTTTCAGAGAGCATTGCAAATATTAACTCTTAACCATCCCCAAGAGATGAGCCAGATCAGCCCCTGTTTCCTTGAGTGGGAGAGAAGGCAGAAACCAGATCAAGCAGTCAGAACCACAAGCTGCTGATTCCTGTTTTGATGCTCAGAGCAGGCAGTCACCAGCCTGTTGGGAGTGTCTGTGGCTCCTGCAGTGGTGTGCAGAGTGAGGCAGAAGCTGTGCCTGACTGGGGCTGGGGGGCCTATGCCTTCTTATGCAGACATTGAGACTTTATCAGGCAGTTCTGTTTTCCTTTCCCCCTGCTGCTGCCTGAATTAGTGAGGCCAGCACAGATTTCTTCCAGGCCACAAGATGTCATTCTCTTCCTGTTTCTGCAAAAGCAGAAACTTTTCAGCTATTCTGCTGACTGAGGGAGGAGACTGTCTACTGAAGTGACTGTCAGCATTGGTAAAGTCTTGGACTCTCTGCAGGCAGGCTGCATTCTCCTCGTACTACAAGTGTTCAGCTGCCCATGGCTCTGCATGCTGTTTGCTGGACTCTTGTCCACACGCTGGGAGCCAGCTGTGTGTGACACTCAGTGTCCTCCCTGGGGAAGAGGACAGCAAAACTAGGATTCAGGACGCTGGCTCCTCTGGGTCTTGCCACTGATATATTTGGTAAATCTGGCAGTGTCCTAAACTCCCTCCCTTACTCTGCTGCCTCAGTTTCCCACTTTTACAAGGAGAGGAGTCTCCCCAGTCTGGTGGGGATAGTGGGTGCTTCTTTTGCAAGTTCCGCAGTGAAATGTCCTCAACTGCCTGATGCTGAGGGGAGGGAGCAGTTCTGGACACTTATTAGCACATAGCTGGTGTGTCCTCTTCCCCTTATCTACTCAACATCATTAGCACTATAGAACAAACAGTTTCTCCCAGCAGTGACCCATGTGTAACTGGTGGAAAGATTTCAGGCTGGACAATCCTTTGCAGAGTGTATTTGCCTAATGCCAGCCATTCTGGAGAGGTCACTCATAAAGATGAATTGTGCCTGATTTTCTCAGCTGGAACCAGTCCCATGCTCATCAGGATTCTGCTGCATGAAAGTCTGTGTTGGTCCTTTCTTCTGCTTGCCCTTGTGGGGAAGCTGGAGTGAGGAAAAAAAAAAAGCCAGGGAAAGGTGCTGCAGTGTTCCCCATCTCAGGGCAGGAATGCTCTCCTTTTTCCCGGCTGGATACTTCTGGTTAGCTCCTCCATAGTATTTTCTTTGTAGAAGTGAAGCCAGCTGGGCAAAGGAGCTAATTAATTCCCTTGCTTGTGTCTGTATCTGTCCACTTCTCAGTCTTTTTTTTTTTTTGAAGCTCTTCATGATGGACAGAGTTTGGCTCTGGATAACTGGACAGTGCTGAAAGGCAGCAGATCACCTGCCCACAGCACAGCTGAGCTGTGCCATAGAGCAAAAGACGCTTGTAGAGCTGTCCCTCCCCACCACCCCAGCTTCTCATACGACCTGTCCCCTTTGCTTTGTCCTGTTGCAGGAATGTTTCACCCCGTTTGTCAACGGCAGCTTCTTCGAGCATGACGGGCAGCCCTACTGCGAGGTGCATTACCACGAGCGCCGCGGCTCGCTCTGCTCCGGCTGCCAGAAGCCCATCACAGGACGCTGCATCACTGCTATGGGCAAGAAATTCCACCCAGAACACTTTGTCTGTGCCTTCTGCCTCAAGCAGCTCAACAAAGGAACCTTCAAAGAGCAGAATGACAAGCCCTACTGCCAGAACTGCTTCCTCAAGCTCTTCTGTTAGAGGCGCTATAGATGGGCGCTCAAGCATCTTTCTGCCACCCCCTTGGCAGTTCTGTCTCTCTGAACATTACTGTGATTTAGGAACCTTACCAGGCAGGGGAGGAGGGGGGTGGGGGGTGGGAAGTGCTGCTATGGAGAGGCAGTAGATCCAGAGATGAGATGGACCATTAAACTGGAAACGCCCTTGCTGTGTCTCAGAAGAGAGAGGCTGAGATCCCTCATTATGGTGTGTGTGTGTCTGTGTGTGTGACTGACAGCTGAGCTTAGCTCGAGGGCTCTAACAGGGAGATGTTCCCAGCCCCCTCCTGGCGGCAGGAGGCTTTGCCAGTACATTTCAGCCTGTGTCAGCTCTCTGAGCAAATGGAGACACTTGCAGACAACACAACCCTCTGCTTTGACACCTTATTCTCAGGCTTTTGCCTGCACGTGTGCAGGGTGAGTGACAGCACGGCAAGGTCACCCTGTGACCTCAGTGCCACCCTGGCTCTCCTCACAGAGTTACACGGTGTGTGTGACTTGCTGAGACTAGAGCATCGGCACAGGCAGCCAAGACCCTGCAAGGGTCTCTCCAGTTCCATTACACTGTAAGGAGATAATACCACTTACTGTTTTTTTAATTAAGAGGAATCAAGATGTTACTGTGTGGGGTGTTTTTCTTTTTTTCCCTAGTTTGTTACTCCCTTTCTCAATGCCTTTTCTCAGCACACTGGAGCAGGAGGTGGGGTAAGCCCCAACCATCCCTCAGCACTGTTGTGCTCTCCTGTGGGGACTTGCCATGCCAGGCAGCTCCACAGGCACCCAGGCCAGCTCAGGGAATCTGCTCCCCTCACCTACTGCTCCTGGGAGAGGAAGAGGCATCACCCCTTCTTTAAACACAGGTGCAGAGAGGTTAGAGCAGCCTTTTTCATCCAGCCCTATCATGAGCGAGTGTGACGTGTGTGTGTTTATCTGGCCTGGAACTCTCCATCTATCAGGGCCTGAATCTGTCACAAGAGTGGCTAGAAGGAAGGGTTTAAGAAGCCAGGAAAAAAAATTTCTAAATTTATATCCTTTCTTCTTCCAGTTTGCTAATGAGACCTATCAGCCCCTTGGTGTTTCCCTTTTCTGTGCTCTTGTTAAACATGTTCTACTGAGAGATGCTACAGCAATAACCTTTTATATTGACTGTTACTGGTATAACAAGTCCTGGGGGTTAGGTGTGCATGACACACTTGGAGTTTTACTATCAAAGTGAATACTGTATCCTGTCTTTGATAAGAACTGTAGATTTCTACACTGATTTTGAATTCATATCTAATTTACTTTTAATCCTCTTATACAGAAATTGGTTTTGAAGTGATTTTAAGAAAGCAACTTTTATATCAAGCTGTGCTGTTCTAGGCAGTGTGCCAGTTGTGCTGGCTTACTGCATCTGTAATCTCAATGCTTTATTAAGCCTAACTAACATTCAATATTTCCTTTTTGTTGCGGGTTGGGAGGGGCTGGAATCTGTGGGCAAGGGAACATGACTTGTATTTTTTCCCCCTAGCACAGGCAGGTGAACTGTGAATAGATTTGGGTTTTTTTTTCCTCCTCTGGGTCACCTAAAGGTATAATTTTGGTTTTTATTGTAACCTGTAAACTGCTGTATTTGAATCACCTGCCGTTCTCCCAAAGCCCAGCTTCCAGGCTGGTAAAAGTGAGTCTTAATATGATGCTAGGGGGGAAGGAGTTCAGATCTTTCACCTTGGTTTCTCTTCTTCAGCTGCCTGAAACCGGAACAGGATTAATTAGGGAAGGGGCTCCTTTCTTTCTGTGGAAGAAAAGTCTTGTGACTGAGGAGAAGAAACAGGGAGACAGAGTCTGTTCCTGATTAGCTGTGCAGCTTTGGGCCAGTCACTAAACCTTACTGTGCCTCAGTTTCCCCATCTGTAAAATGGGGGCAGTTTAGCTGGATTTGTGAGGTTATTGTGAGACCTAGTTCATGTTTGGTAAAGCACTTCTAGGTCTCTGGCTGGAGGGTGCTGTGGAGAGGGAAGTACTGCACTGAAATTCCCAGTGGTGGTCTGTGGTACCAGCCCTGGGAGCGGTGTTTGGAATTCCTGCTCCACAGATCTGCAGCTCTGTCACCGTTGGCAACTGGTTGTGTTTGCAGCTCGTCAGGTGCATTATAGGGGTCCAGGGGTGGCTGTGTCAGAAAGCAGCCCTGAAGCCCATGGGTCACTGTCCCATGTAACCTCATCACGGTGCTGCGCTGCCCTGCTCAGGTCACTGAAACTGTCCCATGGATTTCCCCCAACAAACAAACCTCAGTGTGTGGGTGTGAGGCCAGAGGGAGCTTTGGGAGCACTGGAGCTGTGTCAGCTGGGCTGAGCAAAGCTCTGGGAAATTATTGAGGCAAGAGTCCTTGTGCATTTGCCTTTTCATCTTGTAAGTCTATTTGACTTAAAATAGATGTTCCTAAGCTGCCTGTGTTTATCCCGCTAGAATGGTCAACTTCCTTGGTTGCTGCTGAGGGGACACACAGCTGTTGTGTGCAGATGCTGGAGAGGGCTGAGATGTTTCTGGCACTGCCACTTTGTGTGACACCTGCAAACTGTGTAATCCTGTGCCTCAGTTTCCCTGTCTGGGGAGTCTTTTAACCTACCTCACTGCTAGCTGAGGCTTTGTCAGTGACACTTGTGGCACACCTGGGTGCAGGGTGCTGTGTGGGGTGCTGAGAGGAGGCTCCTCTGGCCTTAGTGCTTAACTGAGATGATGTCACACTCACCTTCTGCCTTCATCTGGTGTCTTGATAAGCTGGGATGCCACACCGATGCTACTCTGCCAAATAATGCCTGGTGGTGGCTGCTGCCGCTGTGGGTGTCCAAAATGCCTGTTCGTTCAGTGCAGATGCGGTTTTAGGGCAGCACAGCCGCTGTTGGGGTGTAGGGTGCTAGGGCTGGGGGTGCTCCGGGAGGGTGTGTGCCCCCGGGCCAGGCGCCACCCCTGGGCAAGGCCTTTCACATCATGGCTGGGCTGGGCTGGGGGACGCTCCGCTGGGTCGACAATTATTTGATTCCTTCCTCCCTTGTAAACTTCTAACTCCGCTTTTTTTTTTTTTTTTTTTTTTTTTCTCTCCATTTAAAATTCTTGCAGTTACGCCAATAAAATTTTTACCATTATAGTCACGGCTGTGTCGCGGTTGTTTTCCGCCCCGAGCTTGTGAGGGGGCGGAGCCCGGGCGGGCCCCCTCAGGGCTGGGGGGAGGGAGGGGGGAGGGGAGTGCGCTCCTCCGGCCGCCAGGGGCCGACGCGCGCCCGCCGCGCGCTCTCCTGCGCCGTTCGCGCCTTCCGCTGGCGTCACGCGCTTCCCACAGAGCGGTGGATGATTGACGTGGAAGGCAGCCAATGGGCTGGGGGCAGGCAGGGCCGCGGCGCTCTGCGATTGGTCGATAGCCGCGGTATAAAAGGACACAAGCCCGCCCTGCGGCCCTTCTTTCCCGGAGCCCTCGTGGAGGTGCGGGCGCAGCGCGGCGGCTCCGGGGTCCGGGCGGGGCTGGGACTGGGCGGCCGCGGCGAGGGGAGCGGACCGGGACGAGGAGCGGGATCTGGGCTACGGCCGGGCTGTGGGGTTGGGAGCGTTGGGCCCCAGGGCGGAGAGAAGGGAAGGGTGGGGACCCACTTGAGCCGCGCTTCTTCCTGGCAGGTCCCAGCTCGTCTTTAAACCCACCGGGCGATCCTTGGAGCACCGCCGAGATGCCCAGGGAAGACAGGGCTACGTGGAAGTCCAACTATTTTATGAAAATCATCGTGAGTGTCGACTCGGAGCCCTCGTGGGGCGGTGCCGGGGCAGGCTCGGGGCAGCGGGAGCCGGGCGGGCCGGGCTATGGGGGCTTTTAAGAGAGATAAGTGAGTGCTGAGGGGTGTCTGAACGAGTTCCTGGCACTAGGGAGAGATGTGAGATAGTCCAGGTTAGGCCTCCTGAGAATTTGCCGTGCCGCTTGCAGACTTGTTCAGGGATGTGACTCGATGGCTGAGTGAAAGATGTAGTCTATGGCATACCCAGCCTCACTTGGAGCTCATCATTCTCAAATTTCTGACAGACTTTTTTAACGTTTTAATGTGTTGGGGTTTTAATGCTGCTCTGTGCACTTGTCCGAATTTCTTTGTATAGTTACAATGTTTGTTTTGCTATAGCAACTCCTGGATGATTACCCAAAATGTTTCATTGTGGGAGCAGACAACGTGGGATCCAAGCAGATGCAGCAGATCCGTATGTCCCTGCGTGGAAAAGCTGTTGTGCTGATGGGGAAGAATACCATGATGCGCAAAGCTATTCGTGGTCATCTGGAGAATAACCCTGCTCTAGAAAAGTGGGTAATGCTGCCTGAGGGCACTTCTGGGTCCCCTGTCCTGGGAGAGAGGAGGTTGTCTAAGGAGTAAAACTGAAGGCTGTCATCTTTTCTTTAGGCTGCTGCCTCACATCCGTGGGAACGTGGGCTTTGTCTTCACTAAGGAGGATCTGACTGAGATCCGGGACATGCTGCTGGCCAACAAGGTAAGGGAGATTATCCCTCGTTGCATGTTTGTGCTGGGATGGAACACAAAATAAAACTGAGTCTTCACAGTGGACAGGGGGTCCTCAAGGGTTGAGAACTGGCCCTTGCAGTCTTAGCCAAACTGCTTAAGTTCAGCTGCCTCACTTGTGCGTGCGTGGGTGCTGTCTCCTGGAGGAGCATGTCAGGGAGGAGGTGGTCCCACGAGATCTGAGGTGAGCATTCTTGCAGCGTCTTGTCTTCCCCCTCTCAGGTGCCAGCTGCTGCCCGTGCCGGTGCTATCGCTCCTTGTGATGTGACTGTGCCAGCCCAGAACACGGGCCTTGGACCCGAGAAGACCTCCTTTTTCCAGGCCTTGGGCATCACCACAAAGATTTCCAGAGGAACCATTGAAATTCTGGTTAGTGAGCTGCAGTTGTTCAAGCTGTTCCTTGACTGGGAGGCTTGATTGTGGCAGCTGAGGGAGCTGTGAAGGCCAAAGCTCTCATTAGTGCCAAGATATTGTATGAGCAGTGTGATTATTGCACTTTGGGATCTGGAGGAGGGTGTCTGGCTTGGTTTTATTGTGCAACGTGGCGGGATTGCAGTTCTCCATCAGATTTCCACAGATAGGCTCTGTCAGAGGAATGTGCAGGTGAACTACCCTTAGGTAATGCAGGAAAGGTGCTGCCTTTCTCCTGGCCAACGTGGACTTGTTTATGTGGTCTGGGGCTTTCTCTGCATGTGGAGTGTGTTGATTGTGCTCATTTGCTCCTCTAGTTCCACTGTCTGTGTTTGTGTCTCACTGCTTTGAGGTGCTGGAATTTCTTGGTATGTATTCACTCCTTTTCCCTGATCTCCGCAGAGTGATGTGCAGCTTATCAAGACTGGAGACAAAGTGGGTGCCAGCGAAGCCACCCTGCTCAACATGCTGAACATCTCCCCATTCTCCTTCGGGTTGGTGATCCAGCAGGTCTTTGATAATGGCAGCATTTACAACCCTGAAGTGCTGGACATCACCGAGGAGACCTTGCACAAGCGCTTTCTGGAGGTGAGTGCCACAGGCCTGTCCCTTGCTGCTCTGGGAGCCAGCACTGCCAGAGCAAAGTGTCCTGTCTGGTGTTTTCCATGAGGTCCTGCAGAGTCAGGAGCTCTCCCTGGTTCCCTAGAGAAGCTGTGTGTCAGGGAGTACATTCCTGTAGCATTCTTCATCTGAATCTGCTTCAGAAATTATTTGAGACCAGTTAAAATCATGGAATATCCTGAACTGGAAGGGCCGCACAAGGATCATCGAGTCCAACTCGTGGCCCTGCACAGGACACGTCAGCCATCCTACCCTGTGCCTGAGAACATTGTCCAAATGCTTCTTGAGCTCTGGCAGCCTTGGGGCCATGATCATTCCATGGGGAGCCTGTTCCCACCACCATCTGGGGGAAGAACCTTTTCTTGTTATTCCATTTAAAACTCCCCTGGCACAGCTTTATGCTGTTCTCTTAGGTCCTGTCACTGGTTACCAGAGAGCAGGGATCAGTGACATTGAAGTATTGATGCCTTGATTTCATTAGAGCTGTTACCTGTGTGCATTGCATGCTTTCCTTTCTGTTGGCAGTGTAAAAGTTGTCATCTGGCCATCCTCTGCTGTGATTTCTATGTTATTTCTCAGACCACAGAAACACAAGTCTGTCTCTTTGCAGGGTGTTCGTAATGTTGCCAGCATCTGTCTGCAAATTGGGTACCCGACCATCGCGTCTGTGCCCCACTCCATCATCAATGGCTACAAGCGTGTCCTGGCCGTGGCTGTGGAGACTGACTACACCTTCCCACTGGCTGAAAAGGTAATGGCTGGCTCTGAGCTCTGCAGAGAGGGGTGTTACAAGTGCAGCCAGGCATGTTCTCAGCATGTTGCCTGGTTTGAGAGGACTGGGACACACCTGTGTGTGGGATGTGTCTGGAGAAGGGGCACTTGCTTCCTTCCGTGCGTTATGTACAAATGGCAGGGGAAAGCCAGTTTACCTGGTCCTTCTTGGGGCTGAAAGCTTAGGTGAAATGTCTTTGGTTATTCACATCGGCTACTGATAGGTGGACCTGTTTGGATTCTGGCAAGCTGCAAGTGCTGTCTTTATCATTGCAAAGGTTCAGTCCTGCAAAATGTTTTGTTACCTGTGAGTTTACATTTTTTCCTTCCACTTTTACAGGTGAAGGCCTTCCTGGCAGACCCCTCAGCTTTTGTGGCAGCTGTGCCTGTGGTGGCTGAAGCAGCTGCACCTGCTGCTGCTGCCGCTGCTGCTCCAGCGAAGGAGGCAGCGAAGGAGGAGTCCGAGGAGTCTGACGAGGACATGGGATTTGGTCTCTTTGACTAACAGCAGCCACCCTCTGCCTTTGTCAGAGTTGGCCCGATGGGAGAAATAAAAAGCTGTTTTACACCTTCATGTGTGCCTGCATCGATGGTGTAGTCTCCATATCAGCTGGGGTTTGGGAATGGTGTAACCCGAGGGGCCCTGCGCTCCAGGGCAGTGGTTGTTCTCGGGCCGGGGCACGGCAGGGCAGCGGTTGTGCCCCGGCCCCGGGTGCTGCAGGGGAGCAGTTGTTCTCGTGGCCGCAGCGCAGATCTGCCCGGCCCGGCCGAGCTCAGGCCTTGCCCGCAGCACGTCTGGGCGGTGCGGCCGCCGCCCGTCCCGTCCCGTTCCGTTCGATTCCCCGCGCGGCGCTCCCGGCCGGGGCTCCCGGGACGGGCGGGCAGCGGGAAGGGGCCGCCGCTGGGGAAGCCGGGCGGAGGGAGCGGGGGCCGACCGGGCCCGTCCCGACGGAGGCCCGGCACGAGCTGCGTCCCGCCCGGCTGCGGCGCCGTGTGCGGCTGTTCCCGGTTCGCACCGCCCGGCCGCGGGGTGCCCGCTCCCTGTGCCCCGCCTGTGGGACCGCCGGCTTCATCCTGAGGGGCTTGGCATGTTCCCAGAGCAAATCCCAGTCTGCTCAGCATCAGGTCCTTGTACAAATACTGCCTGTGTCCTCTGTATTTATCTGCAGAAGCATTGCTGGTATGCTGGCTGTGTAATGTGTACATAAACATCCTAAAAAATAGAAATAGAAAGCAAACTGGTGAAGCCTGTCCCAGTGGCTTTTCCGTGAAGACTCAGTGGGTAGTCAAAGTTTTGCAGTTTGTGTAAGTCACTGAGATGCTGGTGAGATCCTGTAGTGTTATACATAATTTATATTTTTAATTCCTAGACTTAGGATAATTTTAACACGTTTTTAATGTCTGCACATTCCCCTGCTCGTCATTAAGCAGCATGAGTAAGTGCAGCTTGGTTTGAGTTTGCATATGATGAACTCATGTAGCTTTGAGCTTTGAGAGAAGAGCAGGTCCATAACAGCAGCTGGTTCGTTTGGTTCTTGTGTCAGTGATGTTGCTGGTCATCCTTTGCAGCTCAACCCAGCCCTGCTGTTCAGAGGTGCAGCACTGCTTCCAGCCAGCTTTTAAGGGGACCTGTGGGTGTGAAATGGTGACAGTCTCAGGGAGGTGTGGATGGACTTGAAAGGCCAGGATCAGCCTTCCAGCATGTAGGCAAAAAGCTTCACTGAACAGCTCTGATGAGCTCTTTAAAAAAGATTGAAAATGGAAATAACAGCTTTCTGTGAGTTTCTGAAGACATGCTCTGCCTTTTGGAAAGATGATCTAAAGTTGCTCAGTTTAAGAGCTGAATTTCAAAAGCCTTTGCTGGAGAGCTGTGCTTTGGTTTGTATAAATGCAGAAAACCTGGATGTGTAGGTCTCCCTGGGCTGTCTGCAGTTCGAGTGCCCCTTCAAGACTACCTGGACTTCAGGAGATAACATACAGGGAGAAGCTCCTTTGAATTCTGGAAGTTACTATTTTTAGCTTTGAATGGTCCTGTACTCCAGATTATGGGTTGTAGCTCTTACTCTGTGTTACTTTTAGAGGGGTGAGTGTCTCTTAGAGAGCACAGATAATTGGAGAGCAGTCATCCCTCAGTCCTGGGGAAGGAGTTTCACAGTGTGTGAAGCACAGTGACCCTTCCTTGGTGGCTGAGATGGTGGATGCTTGCATCTGGGCACTAAGAGGTCATGTGGCAGCAAGTGACATGTTCTGCTTGCCCTGGTTTATGTTCTGTGGCTTGATGTCAAAGGCAGTCTGGTGTTTTTTCTGCTTTGTGGTTTTAGATTTCTGACACACTGAAGCGGTTTGCAGTGAAAGTAACTACAGCCAGCGTGAAGGAGCGGAGAGAGATCCTCAGTGAGCTGGGAAAATGCATTTCTGGGAAAGGTAAAAGCTTGGGAGCACTCTTCTGCTTAGCTGGGTGGAGGAGAATGTTAACATGTTTTGTTTCAAAAGGCTGTGTGAGTGGTATTTGTTTAGGGAGGAGGCTGGCAGCGTTTTGAGCCAGTGCTCAATCACAGAGGTAATTTCAAGCGTGGGGTTTGTGTTTTTTGCACAGAACCCCAGCTTTTGGTACATCTGCTTTTTCCAGTCAGTAGTTGTAGCACTGTGTATGTTAGTTCTTCATTAGTGTATCAGTTGAGTTTCTTTCATGACTCTGGCTTGTTCTTTTAGTACTTATGGGATATTTGGATACACACATGTATAGAGATGGGGAGTGTGGAAGATTATAGATGGTCTTAATAAAACAGCTGAAGCAAATTTTTAAAACTTATTTCTCTCATTTTCTGAAGGTGACCATGTGTCATGTGTTCCAGTTATACCATTATTTGTAAAAATACATGTAAAATGTATAGAAAGAGCAAACTTTTACTGTGATTCTTGCAAGCAGTTTTGTAGATGCAAGCAGTTTACTGATTTCAGTCATGAAATGAATCATGTTTGTGTTAAAGATTAAGAGCTCAGCAATTTATGAAGAAGTATTTTGAAACACATTGTTACAGATCTCCCAGAAGGTGCAGTGAAAGGCCTTTGCAAACTCTTCTGCCTTACTCTGCATCGATACCGGTGAGTAAATTGATGTGGAAAGGCTGTATTATGTAATCTATCAGTATTTAGTAGCTAAATTGGTCTGGAGCATCTGGGAATATTACCATGCAGTGTCACAGAGATGTGTATGACACCGAAGAATGTAATCTTGTAATTAAATTCTCAGGGGAGGATTGACATTAAAAAGTTCTCAATATTTGCCTTGTGTTTCATCTTTAATTTTAAAATTAAAACTTTAATCCTGTGGTTCAGTTTTCAAGAATGAACACCCATGTCCTTGTGAAGCAAGACTGAGCTGTCTTTTAGATGCCTTTTAGAAAATTTTAGGTGGGATTAAATCATGTTCTGTTGTAGAGGAGCTGTTCAGGACCCATTTTATTCTACAATCTCTTGGAGGGCCTCCACATAACTGCTGTCACTTGAGGAAGGGAATGGAGGTCTCTGATAAAAACTTCTCCACTGTGCACAACAGCCAGGATAAAACAGTTCTTAGGCTGACTGCTGAAGTGAGAAAGCAGAGCCCCTGGTGTGTGGCAGGTGTGGGATGTTGTGGTCCGTGTTTGTCACAGGGATGCGGCGTCCCGCAGAGCCCTGCAGCTGGCCCTTCAGCAGCTCGCAGAGTCCCAGCCCGAGGCCACGGCAAAAAACCTGCTGCACTCACTTCAGTCCTCGGGGATCGGCAGCAGGGCTGGAGCGCCCAGGTGAGTCGCTTTGTGTGGAGGCAGCTCTGAGCTGCTGGTAGCTCCTCCTCTTTACAGTGAGGCTTCTGCTGCTGCTTCGCAGAGGTGCTAAAAGCCTTTAGAGGGAAAGCTGTTAATGCTGTTCAGGTGTTCCTCTCTTGCCTCTTCCATCTTATCTGGGAAAGCAGAGGGAATATCCTGGTGTAACTGCTGGTGGGTTGGGGCTGAGCTACGGTTTAGTCTTTGTTAAACTTCAGGTCTGGGGAGATGAGGAACAAACTCTTTCAAGAAACAGTCTCCAAAATTACGAGGAAAGGGAATTTCATCATCTGTCAAATGTTCCGCAGCCTCGGGTGCCATTTGAAAGCTTTGAGTGTCAAACCAGAGCTGAAACAACATGAAGAGGGAGAACAAATTCTGAGGGCTGATTATTTTCTGTAATAACTAAGGCTTTAGCTGCGTTTTTGTGTGATAAAGTTGCTTGTCAGTCAGGTGCTGTTCTAATTTGGGCAAAATAGGTCTGTAATGGTCTTGTAGGTGTAAGTTATGTCCTGGGAAGTGTAGATTTACCTCCCTCTCCTGTTTGTACAACAGTAAGAGCAGTGGATCTGCAGCTCTGCTGGCACTCTCCTGGACATGCCTGCTTGTACGCACAGTCTTTCCAACACCTGACAAGAGACAGGGAGAAACATGGAAAAAACTGGTAGGTTCTTTAAGGTTTGCAGAAATATCCCATCACAGATATGGACTTTAATGTTTCTAATGTGTTTAAGTCACTGCAACGTTGCAAACAGTTCTGAATTTAACTGAAAACACCAAATTGGAATCCAGGTTTAGAGGGAGATTTGGTGTATTGTGACCTCTCTCCTGTTCCCCTGGAGAAAGCAGAAGGTGTATAAAGCATGAGTGGGGCAGTCTTGCACCTGTGCAGTTGCTCTGCATACAGAGATAGCTATGGCTACTGGTTCCTCTGAGGGGCATCTGCAGTGTGACATAAAGTCCTTGTGCCTCCCTTGAAACATCTCTGTATGATGCTCTGTCACACAGCTTTTGCCTTCCTTTCACTTCCTTTACACAAACACGTGACTGTGCTCATAGCACACTGGGATATAGTTGGAACAGATTTTACGAAGTGATGTAATCTGTTTTCAGTGTTTCCAAAACTGTTAGGCATGGCTCTGCTTGAGGTGTGGGATGAAAGCAAAGGCAGCTTGTTGGAAGAACTCAGATGATCTAAAGACTTAATCAGATTCAGCTAATCATTGACAATCACTGACATTTGGCATGTTTTGTTTGATACGACCTCTTGATACAAGAAGCAGGTGCACAACGGTTTTTTTGGCTGTTGTCTTTGGCAGGTGGAAGTTCAGTGTTTGCTCCTTTTGGAAGTCCTGGGAGGCTCACACAAGCAGGCGGTGGATGGGGCTGTGAAGAAATTGAACAGGCTGTGGAAAGAGGTGATGTTTACATTATGTGCCATATTCTACAGCTGTTCTGTTCTGCAGTGTTAACGTGCCTTGCTTTTTTTCTCTTAAGAACCAGGATCTGGTGGATCAGTACCTATCTGTCATTCTTGGGCTTGAACCAAACCAGAGTTATGCTGCAATGCTGGGACTTGTGGTGCAGTTTTGCACAGCCCAGAAGGAGATGGATATTATTAAACGATACAAGGTAAATCTGTTGTACAGCTTTTTTGGGGGGAATAACAAGCATCATTTGTTATCATGAAGAAAGGACTGAATAGGTGTCTTAGTGAGGCTGGTACTTTGCTTCTGCCCTGGTTTCACTACCTGTCAATTCAGTAGTCCTGCACTTCTGACTGAAACAGCTGGGGTGTGTTTAGAGAGGAGGTGCCCGATAAGTGGCTGTTTGGTGTTGCCTGTGCATTTCTGTGGATGTCCAACATACAGCTTGTCCCTGTTGTGGGAATGAAAGGCAGCATGTAGCTCTCAGTGTGGTTTGAGTGCTGGGCTCAGGGTACAGCAGGGAGCACTGCTTGACTGGCTCATGTGAGGGTGGAAGGAAAGCTTTCAGAGGAGGAGGAGATGGGGTGTCCATCTTGGCACCTGACGGTGTGCCGGGAGCTATGTACAGGTTGAGATGTGGCTGTAATCTGGTGTTTCTGCTTGTTCAGAGTGCTCTCCTGGATTTCTACTTGAAGACCATCCTTATGAGCAAGACAAAGCCTCAGAAGCATGTGCTGGTGAGACAGTGTTTAGAGCTGCTTGTGATGTTGTCCACAGGCAGCACTGCCCTGTGCTGAGTGCCCTGTCCCCTTTGCAGGACAGCTGTTCTCCGCTGCTTCGCTACATGTCCCATGCTGAATTCAAGGACTCTGTTTTGCCAACTCTGCAGAAATCCCTGCTGCGGAGCCCCGAGAATGTAACTGAAAGTGAGTCTGTCACCACCTCTGCATTGCTCTGTCAAAGAGCCTAAATCCTTATCACTCTTGAGCTGTTGGGGCAGTGTCACTCTGGGCTATGCTTTTGGTCACCGAGTGCAGGCAGGATTGTCTGGCATCAAGGGTTAAACGTGGAGAAGCAACACTTGTGGTGTGATCCCAAGTGTCAGGGTGTGTGATACCTACTGTTTGCACCAAGGACAGGATTTCACAGCCGAGTGCTAAGAATAATCCTGAATTATTCTGTTCATTTGGCATCAATTTCAGTAGGTTTTTAAAAATTCCTACTCCTTACTAACCTGCCTGCTCTTGATGTGAACTGTGGGGAAGAGTGTATTAAAATGCTAATGGCATATCACATTTTGTTAAGTAACTGTTTTTATCTCTTATGTTGTCAGCAATCTCTTGCTTGCTTGTATCTGTGAACCTGGATCTTAGTCAGTATGCTCTAGACATCATGAAAGGACTGGCCAGTAAGTACTCTCACTTCTGGAGGGAACTATGAATTCACAATAAAGCTTTCTGCAACTTTCTGGCTGTACCTACAACAGCTTGATTGCTGGTGAAAAGGTTGTTTTAGGTGGGAGGGAGCATGATGCTGTAAATTGGAACTGGAATAGTTCACATGATGGTTCCAGAAGCTGCTTTAAGCCACATGTAAAGATAATCCTTACTTGCTGATTTTATGCAGTTTGTCATAAGGATCTCTTGGCTCGTGTGTTATTTTCTAGGTCATCTGAAATCCAACAGTGTGCAGCTGATGGATGAAGCAGTTGTGGCATTAAAGAACTTGGCTCGGCAGTGCAGCGATCCTTCGGCTGTGGAGTCTCTGGGCAGGCACCTTTTTGCCATCTTAGGGGGTGAGTAAATTGTAGGATAAGCAGTGGGGATGAATCAAGGTTTGACAGCCTCAAGGAGTTTTGTGTATTGCATTTTCTGTTCTCTTTACTGCCTGTATGGAAGGGGTGGCTCAGCCTGGATCAGGAATAATGGGGCAAGCTTTAGTGTTTTGGAGGAGATTCTTGATGTAACACAGAGCTGTTGTCTGTAATAACCTCTCACCTTTGTGTTTCTTGTTGGCAGGCTCAGAGGGGAAGCTGACAGTTGTTGCTCAGAAGATGAGTGTCCTTTCAGGTGAGGATCCTGGAAGAAAGCTTCTCTGGTGGAAGAAATTGAGCAGAAGGCTGAATGGAAGGGATCCTCAGCCTTTAGGATTTTCAGCCTGTCACTCTAAATTGGCTGTAGTTGAAGCCCTAAAGGGTGCTGGATACCATATACCAGTTAGTGACTTTCTATTCAAAGAAAATAATTGGCTGATAGGCCAAAAATTTTCTTCAAAGAAGATGACTTGCACCCAGAGTGAAAATGAAGACAGAGATCTGGCAGCGTGGTACATGGTGGATGTGATATCCAGATGTAGTGACAAGAAAAAGAGATGTCTGTGCAAGGATTGAAGTGTGAAGGGTCGTTCTTGATTGGTTTTAGATGTTGTGCTGCTGCTTTGGGAACTACTGAGAGAATTCTGTCCTTTCAGGGATTGGCAGCCTTAGTCACCATGTAGTTTCTGGACCCTCCAGCCAAGCTCTGAGTGCAACTGTGGCTGAGCTTTTCATCCCTTTCCTGCAACAAGAAGGTGAGACCTCTTGCCTTTGTTCTGGGTTTGCTAAGCTGTGTTCATCTTGAACAGGGTTTTCACATGGTTATTCAAGACTAATCTGGATTCTTGCCTGCTGTGTAAGAGAATCTGTTGCCCTGTTTTGATGAGCAACCCCAGGGTGACTGTGTTTTGCCTGTTAGGAGCACGTGTTCTTTTCCTGCATCCTGATGTTGTTACCTGCTTTCTGTTTTCTGTTCTGTGCTTTCTGCAATTGCTGAACTGATGTGAGCTCTGTGTTTCTCCCCAGTCCATGAAGGCACGTTGGTTCATGCAGTCTCTGTCCTGGCTCTTTGGTGTGTTCGCTTCACCACAGAAGTTCCTAAAAAGCTGATAGAATGGCTAAAGAAAGCCTTCAGCCTTAAAACCTCGACTTCAGCAGTGAGACATGCCTACCTGCAGTGCATGCTAGCCTCCTTCAAAGGTAAAACTGGGCAGCTGTTAATAACTCTTGGTTGTGGGGCTTAGGAGGGTTAGCAACCTTTGTACTTCCTGACACAGAGAGCTGTGCACATTAGGAAAGATTTTGTAAGGCAGTGTCTTTTTACTGACCTCCTTCGTATTTCTCCTTAAACTCTTTGCCTTCAGGTTTGTAAAGGTGGTTTGTTTCACTGTATGACTAATCATGCTGTCCATCATGCTGTCTTTCATATATCTCAAAGTAATTTTTGATTGATTTTTGTCTTACAATTAAATTCTAGCTCAGGGGGCATACTTCTGCTCTATATAGCACCCAGCACAGTTGGATCTTGGTCTCTGGCTTTGACTTTTGGAAAGTCTAAAAAAAAATTTCTGTGTTTGAAATGAAGAACTCAAGAAATTACTCTCTTTTGGTATCCTCTCAGGATTGACATCTGTTGGTCCTGCCCCCTCTGACTGCAGCATTTCATCCACATTTGTAGACCTCTGGGATTCCTTAACTTCTGAATGTTTGAAGGGAAACAGATGGTCATGTCTTGCCAGGAATTTGCTTTCCCTCTCTCAGGCAAACATTAATCTTTGAAGTCAGACTTCCTGTGATTTGAAGTGATTCCTTTAATGTAACTGAATTAGCATTTCTTTTGCATCCCATGAACAGAAACTTAATCTGTTGAGATGGGACTGTTCTGTCTGTGAGAAAAGGACTGGTTGCCATTGAGCTTTTCATAGCTGCAATTTAGTGATAGTGATTGGCAAATACTTTGGGAGATTCCGTGTTCCCAGTGTGTGTCTGATTCCTCTCCTTGTCTCCTGGCAGCAGAAAAAACATTGATGCCTGGGTTGTAAAGTGAGGACCATGCTGTTTTGTAATTTGTCTTTTTTGTCCCCTCAGGTGACACATTATTGCAGGGAATGGACTTGCTGCCGATGCTGATCCAGACAGTGGAAAAAGCAGCATCTCAAAGTACTCAGGTTCCCATGGTAACTGAAGGAGTTGCTGCAGCTTTGTTGATCTGCAGGATGTCTGTAATTGAAGGACAAACTGGTAAGGTCACAAAACAGCTGGCAGAATCCAATATAAACACGTTCTGAGGGTTAACACTTTTGACAGTGTGCAGGAGATACTATTTCTTAATCTGTATATAGTTTCTACATAGAGCATCATTGAGCTTCTATAAAGCAGGGAAAGATTAATTCCCATCTCTCTCATTTATGTCAGTGAAGAGTTCTTACTCTTCCATGGCTTTACAAATTCCAGCTTCCATTCACATAGGGCAATATTCCTCTTTATTCTGACAGGAGATTTCACCCTGACCTTAAGTGGTTGGATTTGACTGATGCATTGGAAGTATTATTTGATTGTTATTTGGGTAGTGTTTTTACAAACCTTTGGAAAGCATAGGGACTGGAATTCTGTCTCCCATTAGAGGATATTACAAGAGCTCTCTTGACTTCATACATCTGCCAGGACATAAAATGAGGCGTGTTCTACCAAAAGTAACACACCACTTTCCTCCTCTTCTTTACTTCTAGGAAGGTTTGCCCTATGAAAGATTAAGGCGAATCAGACTTTACATTTCACACCTATAAGTCAGAGAAAGGTATTTTTGTCAGCCGGTGTTTTTTGGGTGTGTTTATAGTTCTGCATGAGAGAAATGAGAACCTTAGAATTGAAGACCAGGAAAGCTAGAAGTCACTTGAGGAATTTAAGGAGAGAGAATTCTACTGTATTTTATGTACACTGATGAGTTCTGACTTATTTTGAAACATCCTTGATGGACATCTGTTCTTTTCCTGTCAGAGTCTAAGCTGAGTGGTTTCTGGCAGCTGATTTTGGATGAGAAAAAACAAATTTTTACATCTGAGAAGTTTTTGCAGTCTGCATCAGAGGAAGGTAAATTGGCAGTTACTGTATATCCAGTTGCTGTTTAACTGTGTTTCTTAGTACTTGACAACTAATGTTGTTAGCCCTGTTCTGTGTCCTTGGAGAACAGTTTCAGATTAAAAGGAGGTGTGTACTCTTCAGAGTACATCTACAGTAGCTGTAGGCTAAGTTTGAAAATGAATTAATTTATTTCTTGATGAACCTGAGTTATCACTCATTTATCATTCCAAATGATAAAGAAATGGATGGGCCTTGTGACAGATGACACTCAGTACCCCTTTCATTGCCATTGAAGCTGTTTTGGAAGGGCTCAGGAATTAACAGAACAGAAGCACTGAGCGTGGTGTTTATAATTTGTTTTGCTCTGTCAACTTAGGCCAAAATAGGTCACACACAATGGCCAGGAAAATTGTCCTGGGATCCAGCTAACAACATTTCAATGAAATCATGGTTCAGTTCCCAGTGCTGGCAGATCTGAGTTGGATTTGTCTCTAACTTCAATGAGAAGATTATGTAGAGGCTCAGCTTGGGGAGCTATTTTAATGTGTCCTGTTTGCTGTTCATTTGTTTTCAGGTAAAAAAATCTGTTTCCTTACAAAATCTCATTCTGTTTTAAATATTTCTCTTTTCCCCCAGCCATGTGCACAGTGCTGCAGCTGACAGAGCGCCTGCTCTTGGATCATGCACAGCGGCTGCCTGACAGCAAAGTTCAGTACGTACGGTGCACTTGCTGTCCCCAATCCGGTGCACTTGTCTGACCCCGGAGTGCTGCTGTGGGCACTGGGGAGGTGGGCCTGGGAATGTTGAACTCGTGGTGCCTTTGTGTCCCCTTGGCTGCAGAGCTGGCTCCCTGGCTAACCCCTGTGTCTGTGTTTGCAGGCAGTACCACCGTGCCCTGGTGGCCGTGCTGCTGAGCCGCACCTGGCACGTCCGCAGGCAGGCCCACCAAACCGTGAAGAAGCTCCTGTCCTCTCTGGGAGGGTACAAGCTGGCCTATGGGCTCTTGGAGGAACTCAAAGTGGTTCTCAGTTCTCATAAGGTGAGTAGCCAGCAAGTGTGTGCTCAGACAGATGTCTGAGTGGTGCCAATCACCTCCCTGCCCTAGGTTTGCTGATAGCATTGACATACAGGCTGATGTGAACAGGATTCAGCTCCAGATGGATGATCTTCTGGAATGCCACTTTTTACAGGATTGCTGCATATTACAGTATCAATGTCTGGGGTATGCCTAGTCTTCCCTACATACATAGAAAAGACATATGCAAAATATTTTGGGGAGGAAGCTGTAGTTTTCAATGTATTTTTATTATTTTAATGCAGATTTAATACCTGCTGAAAGACCAAGTGCTTAATTTCTTTTTTTGTATCTTGGTTCTTTATAAGCCCTGGCTTATAGACTGCAGAAGTTGAGCATAATGTTCCCAGCCAGCTGGCTCAACCTTTTCCAGAGTCTTTGCCAGAAGTGATCATTTTAGTTTTATTTTACCCCAGCTTGCCAAATCCAATATAGTCCTCCATTCCTAATCTTCTTGCCACTGTCATTCACTGTCATCCCTGTGCTGTTATCCTTACCCACTTCTTTCCTTTGAAAACTTCACATTTTTGGTATTGACAGGGAGATGGCATTCAGCCTGGTGTTACTGTGGGGAGGTGTGTTCAGGTCTCAGGGAGGTTTGGTGTTCTCCATTCAGGTTCTGCCTCACGAGGTGCTGGTGACAGAGGCAGGAGAGCTGTCGGAGCTGGGAAGGACATACATTCCCCCTCGTGTGCTGCATGAGGCCCTCTGTGTCATCTCCAGTGTGGCAGGGCTTGATGTGGACTCCTTTGAGCCAGAGAAGCTGGCCCTGGAGATGCTGCTGGTGAGCCATCATCCATCTGTAGGTAAGTGCAGAGATAAGACTCTCATGGCCAGTGTATGAGTTTTTATTGTACCTTTTTGTTTTGTTGTGCCAGCAACCTGCTTCATGTTTATTATCCTCATTTATTCTTCTTGCTAGTGGCCGTGCAGCCAGGGCTTTGGCCAGCCCTCCTCATCAAGATGAAGATAGATCCTAAAGACTTCATTACCAAACATCTGAATGACATTTTACCCAGGATCACCAGCTACACTCTGGAGAACCAGGTGATAAGCTGCTTTCCTTACGATAGTTTTGGGAGATATCTGGGAGGAGTTCAGTACTAACTGGTGTATAAGGAAGGAGAGCTGTCTAAAAGGTGTGGAAGAGGGAGGTTAAAAGAGACTGTCTCTGGGGAAAAGGAGCTGGGAATTAAGAGGAAAATAATGTACCAGCAACTGAGTAGAATTTTAGATAACATTCAAATACCCACTGAACTGAATTGGGGATTGGAATGTAATGGGGGCTGTCTCAGCAGGATGTACTTCTCAGAGACAATTTTAAGCAAGACTGATTATGTTTTTTCCTCCATTTTCCTGACAGTCATCTATGAATGCAGTGGGGTCTCTCTCCCTGCTTTTACCTGGCAGAGTGCTCCCACAGCTCATCAGCACTATCTCAGCATCAATGGAGAATCCAGCTCTGTGCCAGGTTACCCGAGAGGAATTTGCCATCATGAAGACACCCGAGGGAGAACTGTATGACAAATCTATAATACAAAGGTAAGTCTTCATAATTTCTGTGCATCTGGGGATGGATTGATCACTGCTGATATTCTTGTCAGTGGGTGACTGGGTGTGTCAGATGCTCTTTCTGCACAGAAGTTCCTGGATTTTTATTCCTGGTCCTTAGTCCAGAGCAGTGCTGATTCTTTCTCTACTTTTCCTTCTCAGTGCTCAACAGGATAGTATGAAAAAGGCTAACATGAAGAGGGAGAACAAAGCTTATTCCTTCAAGGAGCAAATCATTGAGCTGGAGCTGAAGGAGGTGAGTTGATGGAAAAAGGAATGCCAGGCTGGTCAGAATCTTCACTGCAAGTTTTGTGTTGTTCCATGGCTTCTGGCATATGTCTGTGTGCTGGTAGGAAAGATTCTCTGAACTACCTGGAATATTTCTATCTGTATGTATCCCATTTTTTAAACAAAGGTTGACTTCTCTTAGCTCTGGGGAGGGTGACATAGCACCCCCTGTAAATGAACTGGACAGCACTTTTTAATGATCCCAAATAATTTGTGACCAATGCAGAGAAACTTATGTTATGCTGAGGGACACTAAAGTGCTGTTAACCTGCTGATTTCCATTTTGTGTCTGTACTCAAGAGGGATATACTTGGAAGGATATTTTGATACTGTTTTAAAAATAAATTGCAAAAAACCCTGTTTCCAACTTGCTTCTCTGACTAACTGAAGGGATGGTGTTTGTAGCTCCCAGATGATGATCATGGCTCTCTGTTGCAGGAGATAAAGAAGAAGAAGGGAATAAAGGATGAAGTGCAGCTGACGAGCAAGCAGAAGGAGCTGATGCATGCACAGCTGGAAAGGGAGGCCCAGATAAGGAAACGGCTGAAGGAGGTGAGGTTTGGTTGTATTTTTTGTCACCTCTGAAGCCACCATGACCCCAGTCACTTCGATGGAGAGAAAATGGTGTAGCAATCATCTATTTGTTTCTGTTATTAGAAATGAGATTGAATTGATTTTTTTTCCCAGTGGTGCTTTTTTTTTATGGTAATATCTTGAACTGTTTTTCTAACAGCTTGATAATGAGCTGGAAACAGCTCTAGGACTCCTGGACACTGTAATAAAGAAAAAGCCTCCCGGTCTCACTCAGTACATCCCTGGTCTCATCAGTTCCTTCTTGCCACTTTTTCGATCTCCTTTGGCTGCTCCAAGGATTAAGAAGCCTTTTCTTTCCTTAGCTTCCTGTGTCATGCCTGCTCGACTGAAAACCTTTGGTGAGTATTTGCAGTTGCTTTTTAAGGGCAGGTCATTTTGAAAGTGGTGAAAATTCTTGCTCTTACAGACTGTGGATCATGACCTTGTACCACAGGAAGCCAAGAGGAAAAACCACCTGGAACAGTGCTTAGGGAGATGACTGTGATTTCCCAGAGATCCTACTGCTGGGTAGGACTGGGACCAAAGACAAGGACTTGTCTGGTCAGTGACCAGCTCTGAGGAGCAGCTGGTCACTGTGGGACCATCTTCCTGTGCAGAGTTTGGAGGGTGTGAGTGTAACTCACACACATGAAGAAATCTGTCCCCTGAGAGCCCTGGGTTGGGCTTCCTGCTCTGAGTCTCTCTGCAGCCTGGGCTCTTGCCCAGAGCTTTGTTACAATTCTTGGGTCTGTGTTCCTGGGGCTTTTTCTCTCGAGAAGTCTTTTTGTTTAGCCCTCTCATGGATTCTTCACTCTTCCATTCCAGGTACTCTGGTAAGCCATGTGACCTTGCGCCTGATGAAACCAGAGTGTGAATTAGATGAATCCTGGTGTCAGGAAGAGCTGCCTATTGCTCTGAACAGAGTGGTCAGTTTGCTGCATGCCCACACCATTCCCAGCCGAACCAGCAAGGGAGAGCCAGGTATGAAGTGTGGTAGATACGGTACATCCTGCTGACAGTGCCCCCACCTCCAATAACTGAGGGACTGCTTTAGTTTTCAGGGTTTGTATTATATTTTGCAAACAAAACTTCACTTTTTCTTTTTTAAAGTACATCCTGCTGACACTGCCCCCACCTCCAATAACTAGGGACTGCTTTAATTTTCAGAGTTTGTATTATATTTTGCAAACAAAACTTCACTTTTTCTTTTTTAATTGGATAGCTGTTCATAGCTGTGAAAAACCTTAAGGGTTTTTTTTCTGCTGCTAGTAGTAGAAGTAATGTTGCAACTATAGTTAAGTGTAGAAATGAAATAACAGTATTTTTTCTTAAAATGGTTCACACAGAAATAACAGCAGTGAAATTAAGGTTCATCTTTGCCAAGGACAGCTCCTACCTTTCAGCACCACTTAGTATAAGGGATTCAGTGAGACTAAGTGGAAAGACAAAATAATTGCTGTTATCTGTGATTGCAGCAGTGAAGTGCCCATGGCCTCTGCTTGTTTGCTGTGTGGTGCTGCAGTTCATGAATATTTTATACTGGCATGATTGTAGAAAGAGCAGTTCTCTCCACTCTGTAACGTCATGGCAAGCAGCAATATTTTTACAGTGCAAGGTAATGATTTGAGTTAAAGTAAACTTTTTTTCTTGATTTTTAAAAAATTTTATTTCCTGGAGTTAGTTTTTATTTAGGTTGCTTCCAGAATCTTCTTCACAGTGGAGTGCACAAGTACTTGTGCCACTCCACTGAAGATGACAGTTCAGAAGAGGAGAGTTGTGTGAGTCCTTTGGGCGTAGGAATGGCTTTGGCTGTCCCAGGGTGTACTCTGAGAGAGGTGTATTTTTAAGGGAAATGTGGGATTCTGCTTGGTCCCTTAGCCCCATAGTTCAGTTCTCTGGCTGTTCAGTGGTGTGACTGGTGTCACTGTCACAGCTGACCAGTGGCCATTGGCCATGCTGATCACCACTTCAGTGCTGAACATCTCAGTGATAATTTGATTGTCACCATTGTGCAATTTGTTGCTGTAGTAAGTGCACATTCATTAACATTTGAATCCTTTTTCAGGCTTATTTCTAGAACATAAGAAAATAGTGGAAGTATTTTCAGTCCTTCAAGATTTCCTATATTGTTTAATTATACTAATATCTAATTATTTTTTTCCACTTTTGCAAGAGAAGGGCAGTAGTTTCCACAGCACTCTGTTGGACAAGTCATACTATATTCCCAAAGGATTTTTCCTAATTTTCAAAGTTCTTTGGAATATACTTGTGTGATATGATTTAGTAGAGATTAATTTCTTAGGTTACTATGAGACCTAAGAGATACCATACCTCCTGGCAATGTGATTGACAGAATTTATCATTCATTGCTGAAATGCCAAGATACATCCTATAATCTTTCTTGTGTTGGTCAATACCAGCTACTGTATGAGTAGAACATTTTTCTCCTCCAGTAAAGCTTTCTTCCTCCTGCTGTGTATAGAGGGACAGTAGTTTAACGCTAAAAATATCCAGCCAATAATTAAAAAAGTGTAAAAGCAAACAGATACTGAGCAAACAGAGAGAAAAATCCCATATGAGAAATAGAGAGGGTTTTACTGAAGCTGTTCATGTTAAATAGGAGCTCAGAACGTGTTTGGGATTTAGTATTTCTCCCTTGAACTACTTTTGCAGTATTTTTGCCCTAGATAAGCTGACTAATACTGCAGTATTGTATCTGCAATGCTCTTCATCTGCATTTAGAAATTTAAACTTGGGCGTTCTCTGTCAGCACAGATAGGATATAGAAAGGAAATGTTTTCTGTAGACACCTGATACTTGAATATTAACTGGACTAATGAAAGACTGGAAGGAGCATTTGTTATATGCTATAGCCAAGGCCCTGTAGAAAGGAAGGAGCAAAATCTTTTAACAATGGGAATCCAAAAGCTTTAATTTTTTCAAGGAGGGGAGGGGAGTTGAATCTTGCACCAGAATTAGACGGACTTAATTCTCAAGGATCCAGCTGAAGGCTGGAATGACAGATTAGCTAGGTTGGTAGGAAGTGTTTAAAGGAAATGCAGCTGACAAACAGCGACTTGCTTTGGGACAAATGCATTTTATAAGTGACTGTCTAATTAATTGAATTGTTTCAATTCCATTTACAGTATGTATTTCTGTACTCTTGAGGCATTGGTAGTAATTTGAAATCCTAATGTGACTTTAATTGAAGCCAGGTAGAATCAGAGAATCATTTAGGTTGGAAAAGACCATTAAGATCATCAAGTCCTACCCTTAACCTAACACTGAAATGCCAAAAGTCACTTTTGGAGCTACACTGTTGCTGCTGCTAAAGGGCAAATACTTAGGTTTACTCAGCATCTTTGTGCATGAGGCTGAAGCTTGGCCATATCTATTGTGGGCTACTCAAGTTTACATTTTATACCAGTCAGTATTATCAACCAAGTCATGGAGGATCAGCTGTGTTCACAGGATGTTTTTTTCCTTTTCACAGGTGCTGCCCCATTATCAGCTCCAGCATTTTCCTTAGTCTTTCCTCTCCTGAAGACGGTTATGACTGAGACCCCCCATAACAGCGAAGACAAGGAGGAGTTCCTGGTCAAGATTCTGCAGATTCTTACAGTCCATGCTCAGCTGAGATCATCAGGAAATGGCCAGTCTTTGTTGGTGGATGAGGTGAGAGCTGTGGGTTCAGATGATCTCCTTCAGATGAGCCATGGGATAAAACAGCTGATGTGTAAACTGGACAAAGCAGATGAATTCTCCAGGTTAAAGTTACCTGTATAGGATTGTTTTCTGCCATGGGTTTGGTACCTGTCCAGCCCTAGGTTTTGACTGGGATGTTTTAAGGAGTGTCATACATAGGCAAGGCACTATGAAATCACAGGATAAAAGTCTTTTTCCTTCCTCCCCTGCCCTTTTCTCCCCTCAACCTTTCAGAATGGCCCAGAGTTGCTGCCCCGCAGGGACATGCTGGTTCTGCTGACCCGGGTGATAGGAACAGGTTCTCCACGGTTACAGGTGAGTGCTCAACTTCATAACCACAGTCAGCATTCTCCCTAAGTTTCATCAGCTTCTAAATGAGGGAAATGTACCCAATGGTTTAAGTCTCTGATGCTGGTTGTTGATACATTCCCAGTTTTCTTCTGTGTTTATGGTATTCTTGGATTAAAATGTCTACATCTTTTCTTCTGTGGATTTTATTGCACCAAATATATTCTTCAGTCTTCCAGAGGTGACATTTTTTCTTTCTCTAAGGCCTTGCTCTGCCACATAAGCTCAGTAGTCTCTCCTCTGAGTGTTTGTTGTAAGGGATGAGGTGGCAGAAAGGTCAGTAATAAAAAGCAAAGAGTTGGGCTGAACTTGTCACAGTTTTGTCACTGTTCTTTGTGAACTTCTTCTGCCGTGGCAGCACTCATTGCTTGCTCTGACATCAGTTCAGGGTGTAGTGGAGTCTGTGCCACGTGCTGGGGCTGTTGTAGGTGCTGGCCTCGGAGGCGCTGACGGCGCTGTGCGCGAGCAGCAGCGGTGAGGACGGCTGTGCCTACGCCGAGCAGGAGGAGATCGATGTGCTGCTGCAGGCCCTGCAGTCTCCCTGCATGAACGTTCGAGATGCAGCTCTCAGGGTAGGTGCGAATCATTCAGGGTCACACCAAATTCCTTAAGTTTTTGGGAGGTGGATCTTCTCTAGCACTGATGCAGAGAGGTGTCAGCTGTGATGCCAGGGTTTGGGCAGTGTGTCAGAGGCAGTCTGAACAATAATGCTCCAAGTCATGCTCTTTGTGCCGGATTTATCTGCAGAAAGGGGTCCTCTGGGTTTATCCACACCTTTGCTTCCTTAAAAGAGGTATAATTAGGACTACTTAACACCTTCTGTTTACAACTGGATAGAGCTTAGTCTTAAAGAGAGAAGCTGTCAAAAAATTCCTGTCTGTACTAGGCCTTGTTATTGGAAAGCTTCGGGCTTAGTCACTTCTGAGAACACAGAAAGAAAAGCATCAAGGGTGCTTGGTGTTCTTTGCCATTAAACAAATTCCAGTTTAGCCCACCTGAGCTGTTTTGTCTGTACTTAGAAGCAGAACAGATTGTAGTTACCAGAGGCTCTCTGCAACCTGTCTGTGGAGCACTGTTCTTGAGTTCCACCATCTCACCTACTAGCAATAGGAAGTCCTTGACCACCATGGGCAGTGTAAGGCACAAGCAAACATGAATTTTGACACTTCCAATCACTTGAGAGCTTGACTTGCCAAAAGTTTTAAGTGTTTTAAAGCATCTGTTTCTAAAAATCAGATCCTTGCACTGATTTTCCTGTTAACTAATTCAGGGACTGATGGAGCTACAAATGGTTCTACCAACCCCAGACAGTGATGAGAAGAATGGACTGAACCTGCTGCGTCGCCTCTGGGTGGTTAAGTTTGATGTTGAAGATGAGATTCAGAAGCTGGCAGAGAGGTAAGGGTTCTTCTTTGTTGATTGGGTTTTAGGGGGACCTTTTCTCTGCCCATGGCATGGCGCTACACTCAGCTGGAGGGCAGCTGTAGGTCTCTGCAGTTGTACATGTGGCAATGGCTTCTTTGCTGAAGGGTGACCCATCACCTCTGTGTGTGTGCTGCAGGCTGTGGGAGTCCATGGGTCTGGAGCTGCAGCCTGACCTGTGCTCCCTGCTGATCAAAGATGTCATCTACCACGAAGAGGCAGTGCGACAGGCAGGGGCTGAGGCTCTTTCCAGAGCTGTAGCTCAGTACCGAAAGCGAGCAGCAGAGGTCATGAGCAAGCTCACAGAGATCTACCAGGAGAAGCTCTATGTAAGTACTTTTGCCCTAAGGGGTTAGGCATGCCCCTAGGCATGCCCTAACAGCCATGAGCTGCTGCTTTATTTTGTTGGTCACTTTTCCTTCTGTCTGTCTTGAAGATGTGCATTGAATCTACTGTTGTCCTGTTTGAACTTAGCACAGACTTCAGTGTCTTGCACTTCATGTTATCAGCCACTAATGGCACCATTGGACAGGTGGGAGGGGTGCCTTAGATGATACAGAAAGGCTGTGGTAGGCAGTGTCAGTTGAAGTAATTTTGACTTCAAACTTGCTTTCTGCTTGTCTTTTTACTTTGCTCTTCTGCTAGTGGTATCATAACTGTGCTAGTGGTATCATAACTGTGTATTATCAAATGGCATTGCAGGTGTGGTTGCCAAATTCTCTGCATGCCTGTCCTTGGAAAAGGCATTTTAATGAAATTTTTTCTCCTTCCAGAGGCCACCTCCAGTTTTGGATGCTTTGGGACGAGTGATATCTGAATCACCACCTGACCAATGGGAAGCAAGGTACAGTCGTATTCAGATTGATCTCATCACTTCCTGTGCACCCAAATGAAATGGTTTTGATTTTTATTTAGAACAAAAAATTACATGCAGTTGTATTGACTTGCTGTTTTCATGTGCCCTTCAAGCAAACTGGGAGCAGGTAGAACTCCATCAAAATATTGGGTGCTGTCATCTCATTATCCTGATAAAAACAGTCTTTCCTTCTCAGACTGTCTGATTTTTATCTTAGCTTACCATGTTCCCACCTCTGTATGGGCCATTGATTGTTTCAAGAGCAGCAGTGCAAGCCTTAATGAACTGGCCAAATTCCAGATTGGATAATTACTTTCTGTTTACTTGTATGTTCTGTACAGGTTTAATTGGAGATCATCTTGTTTGCTACTTGTGTTGAGCTAATCTATCCTTTAATGCTGGTGTACCTTGTTGTAAAGCTGCTGCATTTCAGCAGTAGTTCAAGTGATCCTGATGTCTAAGTTGGCTCAAGTATCCCTAAAGCCTAATTGAGATAAAAGCTATTATATGGCTGAGGGATTGTTGTCCTTGTGGGAGACTGCAGCATTGAGTTATGTAATGAAATGCACAGAGGTTGGACACTCTGAGGCATTTTGTTTCCATCATGTTCTCGCTCTCAGTTTCTGTAATTGCTGCTGATAACAAATGTGACTGTGAACTCTCAGTTCTGTTAGAAGTCAGTAAGCTCACAGGCTCATCACCTTCTTCTCAGGTGTGGCATTGCACTGGCCCTTAACAAGCTCTCAGAGCATCTGGACAGTTCTCAGGTGAAGCCCCTCTTTCAGTTCTTTGTGCCAGATGCTCTGAATGATCGCAGTCCTGAGGTCAGGAAGTGCATGTTGGATGCAGCTCTTTCAACACTCAACACTCACGGCAAAGTAAGTCTGAATGTTTCTGTCTCTGTCAGGGGAAAAAAAATGTAATGGATTTGTAGATACTGCGTTGAAGCCCATAGATTTGAAAAAAAAAAAAAATTCTTAGAGGTTGCTGTTACTTGTAACAGCTGAAAACTTTCATTTAGGAATTTTTGTGTTCAGAGTTGTTCTGTTAGTGTCTAGAGTTGACTAAGTGTGGTTCATCCCTGTCATTGCTATAAAACGTAATATCTCTGGATCAATTGGAGTTAAAATAGTATAAAAGTATTAAAAGTATGATCAGACCATAGATCTTTTAATCCTGTGAAGATGAGAATTCCTTTTCAGGCTTCATGTAAAGCAAGACATGAAACCTTGATGATTGTTTGCTTAATTAAACTTAAAACATTCAGGAGCTGAGGACCATCCTTCTCCCTGCCAGCTCTTCCCCAGCGGTGTCAGATGGGGAAGGTGTGCAGGGTGTGAATTGCTCAGCTTCTAATTTCCTCATATGTGCCAGTCACCTCTGAACATATGTCTGTATTCTTTAGTTTAGCCCACGACAATTGGGGTATTTTCATATTATTCATTCTTTCATTATGTTTCTTAGAAAAACAATGTGAAGTTTGATGTTTCTGCTCTCCTTTGGCAAATGGGGCAAGCAGAGGAGCGGGCATTGATGTTCAGGCCTGGAAGCTTGTGTTGCTTCTGGCAGAACATCATGCTGGCAGGCTTGGGGATTCTAATTTTGAACTAATTTCTCTCTAGCAGGAAATATTTGTTGCCTGTCGGGATGGTACAAGGTTTTATGTGATGTGACACATGAAATGAACTGTAAATACAGTGTGATTGTTCAGTTGTTGGCTCAGAGAAGAACAAACAAGTCCACTGAGCATAACAAATCTCATTCTGAGTGGACTCTAGTGGCAAGTTCTGTGGTTTTGTTTTTCAGGACAATGTTAACTCTCTCTTGCCAGTGTTTGAAGAATTCCTGAAAAATGCTCCTAATGATGCCAGTTATGATGCTGTCAGGCAAAGCGTGGTCATTCTGATGGGGTCACTGGCAAAACATCTGGACAAGAGTGACCCTAAAGTGAAACCAATTGTTGGCAAACTGATAGCAGC
Organism: Pyrgilauda ruficollis; assembly: GCF_017590135.1. Classification (NCBI taxonomy): domain Eukaryota; kingdom Metazoa; phylum Chordata; class Aves; order Passeriformes; family Passeridae; genus Pyrgilauda; species Pyrgilauda ruficollis. Next base: position 3,530,540 of record NW_024531043.1, read on the forward strand.
CTTGTCCACCCCTTCTCAGCAGGTAGGTGCCTTTGGGATGAGTTGTCATGTTCCACACAGAGGCAGGTTAACACCAGGATACTGTTAGGGATGGCAGACAGATTAAAAATGGTGACAGAAAGGTTTCACTTGGGGTGCATTCTAAGGGGAATTTATGTTGGTAATGACTGTTTTGTGATCTGGTGGCTGGTGGATTGTTTTCTAGGTTCAAGAGTCAGTGGCAAGCTGTTTACCACCTCTAGTGCCTGCAATTAAGGAAGATGCAGGAGGAATGATTCAGAAGCTGATGCAGCTGCTGTTGGAGTCTGATAAGTATGCTGAGCGCAAAGGTGCAGCCTATGGTCTGGCAGGCCTGGTGAAAGGCCTGGGCATTCTCTCTCTCAAGCAGCAGGAGATGATGACCACGCTGACCGATGCTATCCAGGACAAGAAGAACTTCCGCCGGCGGGAGGGTAAGGGACAGGAGCTTTTCCATCCACATACTCATGATTTCTCTTGTACCTACTACCACTGTGGTCAGGTGAAGTTCCTGCACCCCTGTGTTTGGTTTAGCTACATCTATTTTACTAAAGTTTGCCAAGAAAGAAATGGGAAGTATCTCTTGTGAGGCTGTTGGTTGTGTATAGTGTCCCAAAATTGCTCGGTTCACATTGTGGTGGAAGAATTTCTAGTGCTAAACGATACGGATGTGCCCCCCTTCTCCTGTTTCCAAAGGCAGGTGATGCTGGGGGAGAGCTCCTTTTCTGAGGCCACAAATCCCTACTACAGTACAAGCCATAAGGGCAAGAAAGCAAGAGACTTTCAGCTGTGAGATTTCAGTGCTTTTGGAACAATATTTGGCAAATTGTATCTTCTTTTCCCATGCTCCTTAAAAGAAGACATCCTCTGACTGTCCTTTTTGGGTTTTTAGGGGCTCTGTTTGCCTTTGAGATGCTCTGCAGCATGCTTGGGAAGCTGTTTGAGCCCTATGTGGTTCATGTGCTGCCTCACCTGCTGCTTTGTTTTGGAGATGGGAACCAGTACGTGAGAGAGGTAAGGTGCTTTAAATTTCTGCTATCACAAAGTGTTAGAAAACCCAGATGGCATGGATGTGGATGTGAATCCTGTTTGTAACAAGGCAAATAGAGAAGGTGACCTATCCCTTGAGATAGCACTAATAACAATTTGATCTTCTTAGTAACTGAAAGCATCTGATTTCATTGGCCATTAACTGGGAGCTACTTAGCCAGCTGCATCACTGCACTGAGACACTATTTACATGAAGGCTTTGTTCCCAGAGAGTCTCAGAGGAAGGAAAACAGTGTTGTGTCACAGTTTGTAAGTGTTCTCTTCTCCTTGGAGGCTGCAGATGACTGTGCCAAAGCTGTAATGAGCAATCTGAGTACTCATGGAGTGAAGCTGGTTTTGCCATCGCTTCTTGCGGCACTAGAAGAGGAATCTTGGAGAACTAAAGCTGGTATGGACTGATATGCACCTGACATGACTGAGAGTGACCCACAGTTCCCTTTGCTGTCATCTGCCTTGTGTATTCCTTCATCCCTGCACGTGGCCATGATGGTTTATTGTCTTATAAGGGACTGTGGAACTTCTCCAGCTTCTTACAGCTGAGGTCCCTGACACATTTGAGTAACCCATTTCCTTCCTGGCATATTCAAAGGGACAGTTTGTATCCCATCTCTATAGTTGTCCTTCAGAACCTGAAATTTTCTTAACATATTCCTTCTCCCTTGTACAAAAGAAAAGTATTTTTTGGTGTCTTTAGGTGCCATAGAGTGACTTAATGCATTCCAGCCTTTCTTTGTGCTCTCTGACTGGTAGATTTGAGTTGGAAGTAAATATGATCATCATCTCATATCAGTTCTTAATACTGTGTTTTGTCTTTTCTTTTGTCTTTTTTTTCTTGCCGTTGTTTCTTCACAGGCTCAGTGGAATTGCTGGGGGCTATGGCATACTGTGCTCCCAAACAACTCTCCTCCTGTTTACCCAACATCGTGCCCAAACTCACTGAAGTGCTGACAGATTCCCATGTGAAGGTGCAGAATGCAGGGCAGCAGGCTCTAAGGCAGATTGGGTCTGTCATCAGAAATCCAGAGATCCTGGGTAAGACCTGTCTGTGCATCTCTAATGTCCTGATGTGACTGTGGTTTATAATAGCAAGGTTTAGGTTCATGGTATTTAGGATTAAATGCAAATTTGTATAGAAATGAAACTAGTCCTACAGAAGTAAAACATCAAAGCTTAACAGCAACTGTCTGCTTCCAGGGTTTTTAAATATTCCTGTCCATTTTTTCATCTGATGTTAATAGAGTTTCTCTTGTCCTTGTGCTGCTTGTTGCCTACAACATCCCATGAGAGCACACCAGCTCATCCTGACACGTTTTTGGTTTATGTACAAATAAAGTCTTTTCTCTCCTTTTTAAAAACATTCAGCAATTGCTCCAGTTCTGTTGGATGCTCTTACTGACCCCTCCAGGAAGACTCAGAAGTGTTTGCAGACTCTACTGGACACCAAATTTGTCCATTTCATTGATGCACCATCCTTAGCCCTGATCATGCCAATTGTTCAGAGAGCTTTCCAGGATCGTTCCACAGACACCAGGAAAATGGCTGCCCAGATCATTGGGAACATGTACTCCCTGACTGACCAGAAGGTACAGTGCTAAAATAGCCCTCTAACTGTGTTCTAATTGATCACTGTGACAAGCACTAGAGACAATTTATTTTGCTTGGAGATTTTGCTGTTAAGATAGAAAATACTATCATCCGTGCAGCTTCTTAATTAAATGTATGTAAATGAGCAGATGACTATAAGGATAGTGACAGTTCTCAGGTCCTTGAGACTGTCAGCTTTGATTGTCTAGTTATTACCAGTTTATCCCTGCAAAAAGGTCTTGTAATTTTTACCATATAAGAAATGCCTTAAGAAACAAACAAGTGAAACACAGATCAGCTGCTGACAAATGGATCCAGGGTTTGTTTGAAAAGTATTTGTAGGACCTGACTGTAGGCTAAAGATCTGTGTTTAATTCTTGTGCTGATAATCTCTACATTTAAACCTTGTGTAAACGTTAAAGAGTGTTGGATTTTCCTAAGACACAAACTGCTGGGTTGTGAATGAGCATTAAAAAGGTTTTGAGTGATCTGCACAGAACTGGTGTTTCTTGGACTTGCAGAATAACTCACTATGCTTGTCTGCAGTATTGTGAGAGCAGCTAATTAAACTCTCAGGATGTTAAGGATGTTTACTGATTATAAGGAGTGAATGTCCTTTACATGAAGGTAACTGTGTTTTCTCTCATTTTGAATCTGGTTCTGAGTTTTTGGGCTCTTTGTTTTAGGATCTGGCTCCGTACCTACCCAGTGTGACCCCTGGACTGAAGGCCTCTCTGTTGGATCCTGTACCTGAAGTAAGTCTTTGTACAAACAGTTTGTCTTTCAGTGCATTAGGTTAAACATTGTCCTAATCAGTCTGGCACATCTGTAGCACCTTTGACTGGACATTTTGCAGATCTCTGTTTCTCTTGTCTGTTAGGTGCGCACAGTGTCTGCAAAGGCCCTGGGGGCCATGGTGAAGGGTATGGGAGAGTCGTGCTTTGAGGATTTGTTGCCGTGGCTGATGGAGACACTGACATATGAGCAGAGCTCAGTGGATCGCTCTGGTGCTGCTCAAGGTGGGGACAGCCCTGTGTGAGCACTGAGCCCAGGTCTTCTCATATTAAATCAGATTAGCTGCTTGTTTTTTTTTTTTTGTGCATCAGCTCTGTTCCCTGCTTTTTTCCCAGGTCTGGCTGAGGTTATGGCTGGTTTGGGGGTAGAAAAACTGGAGAAACTTATGCCAGAGATTGTAGCAACTGCCAGTAAAGTGGATATTGCTCCACATGTACGAGATGGTTATATAATGATGTTCAACTACCTGCCAATTACCTTTGGAGACAAGTTCACTCCCTATGTTGGTCCCATCATTCCTTGTATCCTTAAGGTATGTAGCAAAACTGAAGAATTTTATTTATCAGAGAATAAAAATAAGCCTCCAGAATATATTAAGTAAAATTTTCAATAATTGTGGGATGTCCAGAGACTTGTCCAGCTTGGCTGGACTACTAGAAAAAAAGGGAATTATAAATTATTTCTCCTAAGTTATTTGTTGCTGTCATTTACTTGTGGTCACTAGTAATTTTTTGAAGTCGTCTTTGTGCATCACAACTCCATGGTTCATTCGGTTTTCATGGCAGAGATAGAAAACATTGGTTTGTTTTCCTCCTGTTGCTTTTGTGTACTGTGCTGAAAGGCTGAGTTTTCAGAGCCCCTTTTGTGCCTGTGTGCAGGCCCTGGCAGACGAGAACGAGTTTGTGCGGGACACGGCGCTGCGCGCGGGGCAGCGAATCATCAGCATGTACGCCGAGACTGCCATTGCTCTGCTCCTGCCACAGCTCGAGGATGGGCTCTTTGATGACTTGTGGAGGATAAGGTAAGGCAGAACCAGCTCAGCCACAAATGTTTCCCTTCCATGCTTGAAAAACTGGTGTGATTTAGGCTCTGTGTTGCTCCTTGAAAAAATGCAGAGACCTCCTGTGAAGCAAAAACAAGTGTCTCTTTTTGCTTGTTGATTTGATTAGGATGCCTTACAGCCCTTGAGTCTGCAAAGCCCTGCCAGGCTGGATCAGGTTTCCTACTACCTGCAGAGCATTCATGCTGCATTATTAATTCTGGCAATGACTCTGAAATGCACTTCCAAGGCAGTTGATGTGGCAATATTTAGCCCTTGTGTACTGTTTTTCATTTCTCCAAATGCTGAGCAAGTTATTGTTCTCCTGTGTATGAAGATGCGCAGTGGAGCACTCACAGCCAATAGCAGTTACTTAAAAATTAGCTGCACGAAATGATTTGTGCCAGCTGAGTGCTGCTAAGTACTCTTGCCCCAGCTGAATGTCGTTTGGGTTAGACAGATGCAGGCAATGTCTTGTTCCTTTTTAGAGTAAAGGTTATTCTTGGATTCATTGTTTTGATTTGAAAATTATCTCAGCCCTTCCAGTTTGGAATTCACTCCTTCCCTTTCTCTTTATTATGCCGCTTTCGGTCATGTCAGCAGACTGATGTAACACATCAGTCCATGCAGCATTTCAGTGCAGACCCAGCTGTGCTTCACATTTGGCTCCAGCCTGTAGCTGACATCCTGTCAGAATTGGACAGGTACTGCCTGAGCACCCTGTTTGTAACACTTGACTTGCTCCTGTTGCCAGGTTTAGCTCAGTTCAGCTCCTTGGAGATCTTCTATTCCACATCTCAGGAGTCACTGGAAAAATGACAACAGAAACTGCCTCAGAGGATGACAACTTTGGAACAGCCCAGTCAAACAAGGTAAAGCCGTTCTTGCCTGTTGTGCCTTTATTTTTTTCAAATTCTCCTATTTTGAATCAGCACGGACAGCCTGCTGGAAAGACATACTGAATAATCATGTATTCTGTTCTTTTTGTAAATGTTAGGGACAGATAATACAACTCTGTGCTATTTCTTTCCAGGCTATCATTAATGCTCTGGGAGTGGAGAGGAGGAACAGGGTGCTGGCAGGGCTGTACATGGGCCGCTCGGACACGCAGCTGGTGGTGCGCCAGGCCTCGTTACATGTCTGGAAAATCGTTGTCTCAAACACTCCTCGCACGCTGCGGGAAATCCTGCCAACACTCTTTGGGCTTCTGCTGAAATTCCTGGCCAGTACTTGTGCAGATAAACGAACGGTGAGGAATTAAGTTGTGCCTTCCTGATCCTGCAGGTGACTGTAGAAAATAACTCCTGAGGAACACGAGATAATTCTTCTCTATAAGTAACTCCAAAGCTGTCTTCAATTTAACTGAGCATGAGCAGGTCTGAGTTCTCTGCGGAAGGCAACTGTGATTGTTGATGACAGTAAAACTATTTTTCAATGGTTATTTCTAATACTGTTTCCATTCTTATGCTCTGTCTGCACTATGAACAGTAGCATATGGTCAAAAGTGAACATTTGCTCACAGTTCACCTTCTAAAGTTTTATAAAAAAGGAAAATAATTAATACATTTTTGGGGACAGGTTGCAGCACGGACATTAGGAGACCTTGTCCGAAAGTTAGGGGAGAAGATCCTTCCTGAAATCATTCCTATCCTGGAAGATGGACTGAGATCAGACAAGAGTGATGAGAGGCAAGGAGTCTGCATTGGTTTGAGCGAGATCATGAAATCAACCAGCAGGGATGCGGTGAGTCACACGTGCTAGGTGAAATTCCCATTTTTCCCAGGTATTGATGTTATGGTGCAGGTATTGTACTTGAGACAGAAAAATACAGCTAGTGTTCTGTGATCTGAAGTCAGGGCTTGTAACTAACAGAGAGCTGCTGCTCAGGCAAATTGTATGAATTTGTATCAGTCGATAAATTAAATATTGCCTTTTATGAGATACAATACTAGAAATCTTCCACTAGGTAGCCTTAGAGCACTGCAGCTATTTGTGCTGATGGATCCTGCTTTTCTTCCAATATTATTCCAAGCAAACTGCAGTTTAGTTTCAGTTGTGCAAATTCTGAATTCTTCACTACATTACTGAGCATCTGTTGTGCTTCTGATGTTGTGTAATTTTATCTCTTCATCCACAGGTGCTGCTTTTCTCTGAGTCCCTGGTTCCTACGGTGAGAAAAGCACTGTGTGACCCTCTGGAAGAAGTTCGAGAGGCTGCAGCCAAAACATTTGAACAGCTGCACTCAACAATTGGCCATCAGGCTCTTGAAGACATCCTGCCCTTCTTGCTGAAGCAGCTGGTAAGCATTGCTCAGCATTAGTCAACAGCCTGATTAATGATGTTGTGGGACAAGTTTTGAATAATTAACTTAAAGGAGCAGGAGGATTGTAGTGGCAGACCTACCAGGGAATAGCAGCAGTATTTTGTCTCCTCCTGGAGTCATCCTAGCCAGTGGTAGGGAAGATGTTGTGGCTTAAGTCTAGGCCTAAGAATTGCTACACCTGGCTCTGTGATGGATTTGCCACTGTCACCCAATGAAGTTGCTTGGCCACCATGCCTGAAATGGAAAATCTTTCTGATGTGACGGAAGAGCTTATTTTGGGTTTTTTAAGGTACTATGAAAATATGAGAACATTTTTAATAGAAGGACTTAGTTTTGTTTTTATGGTCACATGGCAAATTGTCCTTTGAAACAGGGTTTAGCTTGGTGTGTCACAGATCATTTCTCAAGTTTGTCTCTTTCTCTTTCCCTGTAGGATAATGAAGAGACAGCTGACTTTGCTGTGGATGGTCTTAAACAAGTCATGGCTGTCAAGAGCCGTGTGGTGCTGCCTTACTTGGTGCCAAAGGTACAATGGGAAACAAATCTTAAACTTGATATCTCTGCTGTTTCCTCTGCTTGCTGCCGGTTTTCTTTGGACCAATAAAGCAAAAGGGAGAGCATAGTCTGAAATTTTCTTCTGATTTTGTCTCAAAACATTGTTATTTGGCTTGTGATGCATAAATATTTCATGTTGTAGAGAAAGTGAGACTCCTTCTGAAAAAACCTTCTGCTTGTCTCAATTTTTGGTGTTATTTTTTATTTTTGTAGCTGACTACCCCCCCAGTGAACACGCGGGTGCTGGCTTTCCTCTCCTCAGTGGCAGGGGACGCTCTGACACGGCATTTGAGTGTCATCCTGCCTGCCATGATGTCTGCACTCAAAGAGAAGCTGGGCACCAGTGAAGAGCAATTGGCAAGTAGCACAGCTCAGCTCTTTGTTGTGACAGGTTGCCTGAAGATAGTGCACCAGGTTTACTTCCCATCCCAGAATCTGTGTTCTCTAGATTCACAGATTGCATGTTTAATTTCAGTCCATTAGCTTCTCCAGGATGAGTCTTTTTGCCTGGTGGCATATTGTGAGTCAAAAAACGTATGCTTTCCAAATCTATTTGTATCCATTTAAAAGTCTCCTTGGTCTGCTATAAGGTACAATTCTCAGTTTGCTTATTCCTGGAGAGCTGCCAGAAAGTATAGTTAACTTTGTATTTATTCTTGGTGTAGAAGACTGAGAGATTAAAGGGCTACAGGGAGGAAATCTCCTATTTTGCATGCTGCACTCCACACGTACTACTTTCCAAAACATCTGGTGTTTGGACTCCAGAGAACATCCTGGAGTTGTGACTGTGGACAGACATTTTCATAATCAGTTGGTGAATTAGGAATGAGTGACAGAGTCCTGTTGTCTTTCTGCTGTGGATACCCATTAGATCAGCTTCTAGCCCCAGTCTGCCTGGAGATCTCTAATGTACCCACAGACGTGCTTGTAATTAGGGCTGTGACACACAGCATTAAACTATCTAAATCAGAAGAATGTTATCTGACACGACTCACAGTCTCTCATGGGTGAGTAAGATGGGGGAGACTGAGCTACTCTAATTTTTGTAAATTAGCCCTCCTGCAGCTGCTGGAGCAATCAGTTCAGCAGAGTTTGGTCACTTGTTAAATTTTAAGAATACCTGTGTCTGCACCAAGACTGAGTCAAGCCTTTAATGGTGATGTGGCCAGCTCTTTAATGAGAAACAATTAGCAAGGGGGTTGTGTTGTAGTATTTATCTAGAGACAATGCTGGGGATAACATGGAGAAACCTGGGGCTAAATTTGACCTTGTTCTGTTTGAGAGCTAATGTGAAGTTAATTTGGACTCTTCAGGAGATGGCAAACTGCCAGTCTGTGATCCTGTCTGTGGAAGATGATGTTGGACAAAGAATTATAACTGAAGATTTGCTGGAAGCTACCCGCAGCCCTGAGCTGGGCATGAGACAGGCAGCAGCTGTCATGCTGAATATCTACTGCTCCAAGACAAAAGCAGACTACACTGGGCATCTCAGGAGCTTGGTTTCAGGCTTGATTCGCCTGTTTAATGACACCAACCCCATAGTTCTGAATGAAAGCTGGGATGCACTTAATTCCATCACCAAGGTGAGAGGCAGCTTAAAAAGGTTACAGGAGTAATGCCTGGCCTGAGAAGACTTGACAAAAGATATCTGGATGCCATGTTGCCTGATCTTTGTTTTACCCCTCTCTCCTGCAGAAATTAGATGCTGGGAACCAGCTTGCTCTCATTGAGGACCTGCACAGGGATATCCGGATTGTAGGGAATGAGGCCAAGGGCGAGCATGTGCCAGGATTCTGTATTCCTAAGAAGGTAAAGGAACGGAATGAGTGTGGATTCATCACAGCCACAGTATCCCACCTTTGGGGAGAGCTGATTTATATTATAGCTGTTAAAAGCAGTGACTATTTAGGCGTTCCAAACCTGTATATTGGAGGACTTTTTATAGGTTAGAGCTCTTGATTAACCCTACAGAAGACCCCTCTTGCAATGAGGTCTCTGACAGTTCTGTTATGCACGTAAGTTATGGTTGCTGGCTGCTTTTTGTGGGGGAGTAACACTGGACTTCTGTGCCAAATTTCTTTGGTTTAAAAATTCCTTGAGCCGCCACCACTTTTCTCATAGCAACTGGCTTAGTAAGGCGGAGAGGCATGAAATCAAACCAAATAAAAGTAGCTCTGTCAATGTGGAATCAGGCAGCTGAAGGTCAACAGGAAATTGAGAGAAACTCTCCAAGTTTGTGCATCTGGTGTATAATAGCAGCAAAAATGAGATACATATTTCTTGCATCTTAGCTTCTAAGCTTTCTTATCTGATTTTGGTGACAGGGAGTGACTTCCATACTTGTGGTGCTGCGGGAAGGTGTTTTAACTGGTAATCCAGAACAGAAGGAGGAGGCAGCAAAGGCCTTAGGGCTGGTTATAAAGCTGACTTCTGCTGAAGCTCTCAAACCATCTGTGGTGAGCATCACTGGGCCACTCATTCGAATCTTGGGAGATCGGTTCAGCTGGAATGTCAAGGTGGCTCTGCTTGAAACATTAAGCCTTCTTTTAGCTAAGGTAAGATTCAAAGTATTGGACTGTGGTTTGTGAACATTTTCCATGGCACCATTCAGAAATGTTGCTGTTCATGTAAATACAGCTGGGATGCCTGCTGCTGTGGATTTGATATGTAGGATATGCAATTTGATATGTAGGATATGCAATCCACTGTAACTGGATTGCATTCTTCCAGCAGCTTCTGGCCTACAAAAAAAGCCCCCAGTGCTGAAACACTGGGCTTTTTAGAAATACTGATAAATGCTGATCCCACTTTCAAGTGATTAAAACCCACCATGAAATTAATCTCTCCTGTATCCACCATTTTAATGTATTGTTAAGTGCAAAGATCTTATGTATCTTTGAATAGAGCTGAGCTTTTATTCAGTGCTCTGAGCACAAAATGCTCTGAGTACATGATAGTGTAAAATTTCTCAGTGCTACCTTTGTATTTCAGTGTGAAGAAAAGATAATTAGATTGGAAAAGGTCAAAGGTTTTGTGGTAAATTGTTTTTTCATGTCTTTCCTATTTTAGTAGCACATTAGATTTAACGAGAGTTCTCTGATAACAAACTGCTGTAGAAGAGGTTTTCAGGCTTTGATCTCTAGCTGCTATTTAATACTTGACTGCACCACTTTCCCTTCTTCCACTCTGGAATAGGTTGAGATTGCTCTGAAACCGTTTTTGCCCCAGTTGCAAACAACGTTCACCAAAGCTCTGCAAGACTCAAACCGCGCTGTTCGCCTTAAAGCTGCCGATGCTCTTGGGAAGCTCATTGTCATCCATGTCAAAGTGGATCCTCTCTTCACGGAGCTCCTGAATGGAATTCGTTCCAGTGATGACTCTGCCATCAGGTAAGCTGCAGCTGACAGCTCAGACCTTCCTGCTTACTGAGGATGAAAGAAAGAGTTGGGATGAATGAACAAAACCCCCCCATTAGAGTAAGATGCATGTATTAATGAAAGCAGTGGACTGTAAACCAGGAATGGGGGTGATGGGGCCTTCCTGTGTCAGAAGGTGAGCTGTGAGAATATTTAGGAGAAAGAGTGCTTGGAGTCTGCCCAAGCAGACCTGCATATCCCCAAGCAGCCCCTTCCAGATAAAAGGCAGTATTGACTGTCAGTCTGACCTGAAGTAAAGCAGCTGTTGTATCCTACGGGCACAGATGCCTAAGATATGAACTTCCTGACATGATAATCTCTTTAATGTTTGAACAGTCAGAAAATATCTGTGTTGTGTTAGACAGAAACATGGAAGTACTGTCTAGGATGGAGTCTCCAGCAGTGCAGAGAGGGGATCACTCTTCCAAACTTTAAGGCATTTCAGTGTAATTGCTGTGCAGGGAACTACAGGTATCCAGAGCAAAACTTCTCTTGGAGGGTGGGGGAGAGGCAGTGTCTGACTGTAGAGTGTGATCTCTTCCAGGGATACAATGCTGCAAGCACTGCGGTTTGTCACACGAGGAGCTGGTGCTAAAGTGGATGCTGCAATTAGGAAGAATATTAGCACAGTGCTGCTGGGCATGCTGGGACACGATGAGGTACTGCTTCTGCAAGCTGCAGAGGTCCCCTGCTGCAGACAGTCTTGTTCTTACATTTAAAATCTGAACTTTCTAAAAGAATTACTATCTAAAATAACTTCTGGGAAAATTACTAATGATGTAGTCACAGTGAAGAATTGGAGATTCCTGACCAGTCCCTGGTAACTCTGAAAAGCCTGCAGTTTAATGTTTCCTTGGCAACTGCATATGTGGGTTTGACCTGCAGCTCCTCACTAACAGGTTTCAGGTAGCTCTGCAGTCTGGATTTGCTTTTTATCTTGGAGAAAGCCTGCAGTGCCTTCACTATGTGCACAGATGTGTTTGTAGCCTCTTAGGTGAGGTTTATCATTCCGTGTGAGAAATTTTGCAGATAGTGATAGATTTTTCTCCAATGAGAAGAAGCTCTCCAAGTTTAATATAGGGTTTTCTGTATATAGCAGATAGCAATGGTAACATAAGGGAGATTAAATTAATCATCTAATAATTTATTTTTATGTCAGTCTCTGCAACAGACATGAAACTGTTGACATGCTAGAAATAGAAATAAATCTGGGGGAGAAGTGGACAATAATGGGGTGGTCACATAAGGAAGCCAAAATAGCAAAAGCCTGGAAGTGTTAAGTGAAGAGTAGTAAGAGTTTATCACAGAGACCAGCTCATACTGAGATGGCTAGAAATAACACTTTCAGTAAGTGAATCTAAAGTAAGCTCTTGTGAACTCATCTTTTGAAACACTGAATTTCATCTTTATGACTTTTCCATTTAACAAATCAGAACTTAGATAAAATCTGTAATTCTTCATTCTCTGCTGGCTTTTTTGACCTTAGATTTGGTTTTAAGTTCCGTTATGTACAAGAAACAATGTGAACTGAAAGAAATCCTCAGGGAGTATGAGTGAAATACTATTATTTATTTATTTTTTCCTCTTTATTTCCTGTCATTTCTGACACTTTTCTTGCTGCCTGTCTCTGGGGTGTGTTGAGCTCAAGCCATGTTCTCTGTTCTCCTGTCCCCTGTCAGGATGCCACCCGCATGGCCTCGGCCGGCTGCCTGGCAGAGCTGTGCGCCTTTCTGTCCGACGACGAGCTCAACACTGTTCTCTACCAGCACTTACTGGGTAGGTGAAGCTGTTTACAGGACTGGAACAGATGCTGAAAGCAGGGAAGATTCCTTCTCAGCCATTGATTCAGGCTAACTTTGTGGCTGAATTTCTGCTCCGTATTTTCTTGTGCTTTTTTTTGCTCATGACTTAATTTGTGCACTCTGGTACACAGGGAGCACAGGTAACTGGTTGTCAGTTGGGGTTGCCCAGACTTTTTTTCTGGATTTGTTACATGATGACTTGATAAAAGTACTGTCATGGCTGAGTGATTGCTGTTGTCAACACAAGGACAGTTGGACATGACAGGATGTTCAGGCAGGGTGGACAGGAGGGCCATCCCACATTTTGGGAGAGCACTGTGGTCTTAGGTTGGCTGATGTTAATTGCAGGCCACATCTGATAGCTTCACATGCTTCTGGAGAATTAACTAATTTGCCTCCAAGTTAGAAAAAACCGTGTGTTTCATAGGACCCCAGTGTTTGACAGTGTTATGGATTACTCTCCCCCGTGGGCTTAAAGAGGCAGTCTGTTGGCTGGTCAAATTATAGATGATTTTTACAAATTTATTAGAGGGTCAAAGCTTGTCTAAATTTGAACCATCAGAAGTATCTGAGTTGAACAAGAGAGTCACTTGTTTGTGTCTGCCTCCCTGCCTGCCCAGGTGGTGTCCCTGCCTGCCTGGAAAAGGTGTTGCATTTTAGCTCTGTCTGTCTGTCTTTTTGGGAGAAATGGAGGAAGCAGGGCATTGCTCTAGATGCTGCTCATTATTTCATTTTACGGCAGTGAATTGACAAACTGCCAAAAGCCTCTCAGATGAAGAGGAGTAGATGGCAGGAGTGTGGCATTGTTCTGTTCTTTGCTCTGCAGCAGATGTCTCTGGCATTGACTGGATGGTGAGGCACGGCCGGAGCCTGGCTCTCTCCGTGGCTGTGAACGTGGCTCCTGGCAAGCTGTGTTCCCCAAAATACTACAGCAGTGTCCAGGAGATGATCATCAGCAATGCCACGGCCGACAGGGTGAGTGAGTCCTGCCCCACAGGGGGAGTGCTGTTACAAGCTCTTGTTGGGAACAGTTTTGAAAGGTGTGTGAACATGTTCCTGTGTTACCAACCAGGACAAAAACCCCCAAGTGCCATCTGAAGGTTCTCCCTTGGCTAGATGCAGTTTTCCTGGTGAAATTACACAACTGTTCTGGTTCTTTGAGTTCTGATCTCTTGGGAGATGAAGATTATTTAATCTTTAACTGCAGAGTAGCTTTCATTTGGAGTAAATTACACTCCTGTTTCCCTAGAGAGTTCTCATTCACAGACCAAGTTTGAAAGAAGTGGAAATTACTCATTTTAGGAGTGTTGAATGAGCCTCTGGTGTTAAATGAGTAGTTTGGAGTAGGAATTTTGTGAACTTAGTGGGGTCTGCTGCCTTATTTCTTTTGGCTCATGGTTGCACTGGAATTTTTTCATTGTATTACCCAATACCATTAACCCAATGTTTTTCGATGCTGCTGTTCTTTTGAAAGATGGGTTTAGCCTTCTACAGAAGCTGACAGACCATGAGTTTGGTTTTAAAGGCTGTTGTTGAACTGGGCTGTAGTAATACCAATTCTTGTCTTTATGTTGAAGATCCCCATTGCAGTTAGTGGCATCAGAGGGATGGGCTTTCTCATGAAATACCACATGGAAGAGGGAGGCAACCTGCCTCCCAAACTTTCCAGCCTCTTTATTAAGGTAAGAGTTTTCATGTTAGCTACCTGCTGGTGTTCTTGTGTGATCTGAATCTCTGTTTGACCTAACTCATGGGTGGGTCTGTCAAGTCCCTGAAAATCTAGAAATTTCTTTTTGAGGCAGAGTGTAGATAGAATCACTGTATCATCCTGCTTTGAAGCTGTGAATGCAACACTGCCATCCCTGCTCTAACATGGAAATTTGCTTTTGAGCCTTCTGTGCTGAATCTCAAGTCTGAGTCTTATAAATGCATTTTTCCTTTATAGTAGCAAACAGCTGGCAGAGAGGTAGAGAAGAGTGTGAGGAAGCTGTCAGGTTTTTAAGATTGCTAAAGGTCAAACAGCCTTTGCTAGAAATGTATCAAATACCAAAACTCATCTGACCTGAGAACATTGAAGTTAACATATTTTTTTTCAGTTCATTTTGATTTAAATATTTTTCTTCAAAATTCCTTTACTGGTTGGTTGTTTCTTTTGGTGTGTGGCTGGGGTTTTTTGGTTTCTTCAGTTGTCTGCCCTCCCCAAACCCCACCATACACTTGAGTATCCCTCTTGGTAGACAAGGATAGATAGAGAGGGGTGATAATGCAGCATGTTACATTTTCAGGTTTTACATTTCATTTACATTTTCAATTTACTTGAAAAACTACCAAACATACCAAGTTGACATGATACAGGCCAACATTCTTCAAAGCAGACTTTTTGTTTCAAGTCCAACTTTTCTATGTTAATATCATAGTACTGTGTTAAAATATAAAATATCACACTTGCCACAAAACCTTTATCACCATATTAATAATGCACCTGACATTCAGACATTAGCTTTCATATTTTAAAAGGATTAAGGTTAAAATACAGAACTCTCATTCTTTGAATTTTGAAATCCACTGTTAAAATGCACCCAGTATTCCAACCAGAGACTGGCTTGGCTGTTGCTGCTGAGTGAGTGTGTTGTAGGGGTGCTGACACTATCAGCTTTTCTGCGCTTAGTGGTCATTATCATTTCCTGAGACAGTTGAGATGAACATGTGATACTGTCATCGACTACATATTTAGAAATTTTCTCTTGAAAAGTTGTCACGTTTTCAAGGTATGACCGTCTCTTACACAATTTAGTTGGACTTAATTAGTGGCATGTGTGTATCTTGTGTACCTGTGAGTTGAAAACTGTTTGCTTTTCTTAGCACAGTTTTAAATACTTAAATTAGGAAAAAAAATTAATAACTGCTTTAAATATATGTTCTTGGATATATCTGAATGTAAGTGTATCTTTGTCTCCTTCAGTGTCTTCAGAACTCATCCAGTGACATAAAGTTAGTTGCAGAAAAGATGATTTGGTGGGCAAATAAAAGCCATCTTCCCCCACTGGATACTCAGACAATTAAACCAATTCTCAAAGCACTTCTGGACAACACAAAAGACAAAAACACCAGTGTAAGAGCCTACAGTGACCAGGCTATTGTCAACCTTCTGAAGATGAGAGCGGGTGAAGAAGTGCTTGAGGTATGAGACATGCAAAAAGACCATAATTGTTGGTAGTAAGGCTGTGTCACCTCATTCTGTATTTGTCTGTGAGGTGCCTGCAGCCTCAGAATGTGCTGGAAGTCTCTTATGAAATAGATGAAGTGGGACATGCTCAATTTTTTTTTAGCTCTTCAGCAGCATTCTCGTGTTAAACTCTGAAGAAATCACCAGCACCTGTTCTGTACAACCTTACAGTGCAGCATTAATAGAATCAAGGCATTTAACATACCCCCTTAAGCCTTGTCTGTGTTGAGTTCCCTGAGCTGGCACTGATAATTCATTGCTTTAGTCACTTGGATGATCACAGTGGTGCTAGGAAGTATTTAGGATAGACCACTTCGTGCATCCATTTCCAGACCTGTTTTTTAAGTCTGACCTGCCTTTGGATAGTTCCCACGTCTGGAATTGTAAAACCAGCTGGAGACTTTTGGGGAGGTTTGAAAGATTTTAGTTGCTGCAGTGCCTAAGGCAGTTACACTCACTCTGATTTTGAATGGTATGTTGTAAGGAGTTGGTAATTGTTGCTGTCTCCCTTCCACAGTCAGTTTCCAAGATTCTGGATGCTGCCAGCCTGGAGCTTCTCAATGAAAGCTGCAGGAGGTCCCTGCGGAAGCTGGCTGGGCAGGCTGACTCTGAGGAACAGATCGATGACACTATCCTGACGTGATAAAGCTCCCGAAGACCAGGAAACACTGAACCAACCGCTGCATCAGCATTTCAACTCCAACACCTATTATAAATGTTTTCATTTTTGAAAATGTTAATTCTGATGGGATTTCATGAAAAGGACTCCCAGAGAGTATTTTAGTATCAAATATACCAGAATAGCCTTAATTAGACCCACACTAGATGAAAATTAAAAATTTGGTCCCCTTTTTGAAACAGATAATGCGCAAGAGACAGACATACTAACCAATACTGGTCAGCTGTGGCCAATTGTGAGATGTGGCTAGAGCACATCAGGCTTAATCTCTGGTGACAACTATTTCCTTTCCAGGGTCTGTGCAAAAACTCCAGCACTGGAGATATTGTTGGTTTTTGCACGCACCCTGGGAGGCAGGAATAGAACTCAGTGAAAGTTCAGTTGTATTGTTTCTGTGTACTGCTAACTTGCTGCTTGTGACGGTTCTGCAGACTGAAAATCCCTGTAAAACGAAGTATTTAAAATAGCCTTAGAAATCACAGATGCGAAAGGGGGATTAAATGCAGTCTGTTTAGAGAAGGAACATTTAATAAAGGCTCTGAATTTGATCCTTCTGATGTAAACTGTTCTTTTTACAAATTCATTTGTCAACAAACTGTGATTTACCTTTCAGACCTGTTTGTTCTAGGGCATACAGTTTGTAGAGTGGACAGTGCTGTGATCTGTGAAAACCTTTTGCAGAACTGAGGCAAGACAGGGTTTAAAGCCAAGGCAGAACTGACAGTTAATGAAATTTGTAAATAATTACTCCTGTTCATTTCCAAAGTATTTTTGACTACAGACAGCTTTTTAGTCACCCAACTCGCAAAAAGTCCTTTGTATTTATGTCTTCAAAGGCTTCACAAAATACTTGGCATTAGGCCTTTTGGTCAATGAGTTGTGCTGCTCCAAGAAAGTTTTATTTTACCTGGCCACATATATCTCTCTTGGAAAAAAAAAAAAAATCAATTTACTAGTGGATTTGATGTCACTTGAAGGAAATGCTGAAAATCCTGTTACAGAATACAAATTTTTAGAAGGCTAAATGAGCTTTACATTTCATGTAGAGCAATAGCTACGTGAGCCTTACCTATTTTATGAAACTCACAGAAGCTGGTTGCACCTGAGAAGACAGAGCCCTAAGATTTGTTATTTCATGTGGGTGGGGTGTGTGTTCGTAATCTTCCTTGCTTGTAACTCTGGATGGCTCAAACCATGATGAGGGGAGAACACACAACACATGAAATTTGAGAGCATGAAGTGGAACCCCATGGGAACACACATTCTGCTAGAAGGGATTTTCTGATTGTTATGGCAGTAGCAGCAAACACAAGAACATTTTTATCATGCTCATGCTTCAAACAGCAAGATACAATAGTGAGCAGGTCTTTGGGAGTGCTGTGGTTTGTTCTGGTCAGAAGTACAAAAATCTGACAAAAGGTTCTTGGTGCTGTGTCAGTTCCCAGCCTGTGGTGTAGCATCCTGACAACAGATTTGCTGTAGGAGTTAGTGGAAGGAACTTGGGAAATCAGCTATTTTACCCTGTACCTAAGATAGCCTCAGCTCCCACTAAACCATTCTTTGCTGACTGCCACACAGTTGTTTATATGGCATTATAGGATGGAGATTCCATAACCTCTCTATGCCATCTATTTTGTTATATGAACTTACCAGACTGTCAGAACTTACCTCATGTCTGAAGAAGAAGTTTTCCTTGCTGCTGCTTGAGTGCATTACTGCTTGTCTGTTCCCACAGACACTAAAAACAGTTCATTTTTGCAGCGACCACATCGTCACTTCAGGGTCCTCACCCCTGGATGAAATAAATTTAGATTTTCTATGTATTTCCTTAGAGATTTCCATGTTTTCTAAACTTACACTGCTGCCCCTCATGTTAGTTTGTTTCATTCTGACTCCTCTTTGCCTCCAGGTGCCCACTGCTGGCCCAGGTCTCCTGGGGAGTTGTTTTGCAAGCCCCATGTAACAAACTCAGTTGTGCACCCCAGCACAAGGTCTGGGTGTTCCTTTGTTGCAACACCACCATGTCGTGGACATGTTTAGTTTGTGATCAGCTGTGAAGCCAAGGTACAAAATGGCTCTTTAGTTAATTATCTCTAATCTTGTATTTATGCTTTGGACGTATTTTTACAAAACTGCAGCATTTCCCAGTTGGTCTGATGGAAACTGTGTTCTATTTCATCACATTTAGCTGCATTCTGAAGGTGGGTTTTAATTCAGATTTTTGCCTTTCGAAATACTTGTGAATCTGAAATCCTCTTAAAACTACATATTTTGCACTGAGTTGGTAATACTCAAGAGTGAAAACTCAGCTAAATACTCTTCAAGATTTGGCACTGGGGCACTGGAATGAGTTTCACCTGTGATGAATTGGCTGTGCTTTGGGATCCCAGGAACAGCAGTTAAACCATGCAATGCAAAAACCTTTGCTCTGAAACACGTACAAAATTTGATGCCACTCAAAACCTACTAAGTAGGCGTCAAAAAGCTCAGTGATTGTACTGGAATCACTCATCCCATCACTGCAGCCAGGAAGGAATGAAAAAGTGCCAAGTTTTGGTGAAGAATGGCTATTTGAGCTCTTGATCAGGGGCACCTTGGCTTACCTATTCTGATTCCAACTGATGCTCCACATAAACATGGGAAAGAAAATTACAGGTAAATGAAGCCTTTTTTATTAACTTGTTCATTTCATCCAGTAAGATATTCTATTATTTTGACAATTTGTATTTTCAACTTAGGTAGCAGCAAGTGGAAAGACTCATTCATCTTCCCAAACAGCACCTGATTTTCTGCACTCAGCTTAGTTGTTCCTGAGAGGGAGGAGTAAAAGGTAGGTGCTCACTTGCATGTGTGAAGAATATAATGAT
Source organism: Pyrgilauda ruficollis (assembly GCF_017590135.1). Taxonomy (NCBI): domain Eukaryota; kingdom Metazoa; phylum Chordata; class Aves; order Passeriformes; family Passeridae; genus Pyrgilauda; species Pyrgilauda ruficollis. Next base: position 3,549,894 of record NW_024531043.1, read on the forward strand.
TTTTCAGTCACAGTGAAAGACTCAGTTTGGATTTTGATAGCTACTTTTTTAAAACTATTTATACACTGCAGTATAATATATCAGAGATAAAATACCCGTAATTTTTGCCACAACATGAGATCTGATAAATTGATTGTGCCAACTTGGAGACTAAAGAATTAATTTTTTTCTCATTTCAAATGTCTTAAAAATACCACTTGTCAGTAAAAGATAATTTTTCCCTACAACTGATGGTAATAACATCTTTGAACTGTCAAGCAACTGTCTCTGAGTGACAGCTGAACTGTGTGTATTTCAAGAAGATCAAAAAATAATTTATGAGAGAGGTTTAAGCTTACAAGGTGCTGAAAATTACAGTGGAAGAGAGACAAATGTAAAAGCATAAAATATTCAAATATTTTGATTTTTTTTTGATTAGTCACAGTTCTTACTGTCCATTTTATTTGGTAACATCATGACACTTCATGAGCTTAAAAACAGAAGTAATAGGAGTCACTGTCATTTTGGGTTTGAGCTGGTGGTTTGTGTGCTGGATTCAAGGGATTTCCCTGCAGCTACAGTGTCCTCAGTTACTCTGGTGGTGCTGGATTGCCCTAGTGCTTGTCTGGGGTGAGTGATATACATCTATATCTATCTATCATCTATCAATCTATTTATCTGTCATCTATATCTATATATATGGTGTTTAAAATGCATGAATTGCAGTGAATGTGAGCTGAAGGTCACATGGGTGGATGCCAGGATATGAGGACCTTGACAGGGTGAACTTTTGAAAACTATAATATGTTTTTGAAGGTTAAGATTAAGAAAGGTTTATAATTAAGTGGAACATGACCCACTAGACCAGGCTGCCCCAGTCCCCACCTAGCCTGGCCCTGGACACATCCAGGGGTGGGGCAGCCACAGCTTCTCTGGGCAAACCTGTGCCAGGGCCTCACCGCCCTCACAGGGAACAATTTATTCCTAATACAGTCTCACTTATAATCTCTAACAATCCAAGTTATTTAGTGCTAATATACCTCTTCCCATCTGGATGACAATGCATGTTAGTAACAGGTTTCATTCAATAATTCAAACTTGATCTCAGGAGTTCAAATACCAGTGAGAATGGTTTTTTAAAGAAAAATTAATCAGAGCAAAACCCAGCACTTTTCTTGTGCTATGTCTCCACTTAATAGTGGCAATCACCTAAAAAGTCACCATAGTCTGGCAGAATTTATGTAGTCAGTGTCTGTGCAACTGATAACAAAATCACTGATGACTGGGAGTGCTTTTGAACTGCAGATGTGGGCTGGGGACGGTGCAAGCACAGCTGCTGACGGGCGTGAGGTCAGGGCCCTTCCTGAGCCATACTCGGGCACATCTCTGGATTAAAAACCCCAGGCATTTAATTTCAGACTGGCCTGACTTGCCAGGCCTGTGACACACACCTGGGCACTTCATATCACTGCTGTGGGGATCCTCACCTGCGGCCTGGGCTGCGCTGGGAGCTGTTCCTGTACCTACACAAATCGCTCCTTTGGAGCGGAGCAGGGAGTGCTGCGGCTCCCTCACGCCTCTGACACTGTCCTGGGGGCAGCATCGCTTTCTGCAGCGCCCTCACACGAGCACCTACGGGGATTAAAGGGGAAACACGCGCCCGACGGCGGTCTGTCGGTGGCTCGGCACGGGGGGAGGACAAGGTTCCCGTGGAGGGGCGGCGGACGGCTGCCGCTCCCTCACGCTCACGCTCCCGCCATGGCCGCCG